>NC_064931.1:543458531-543758703 GCF_023897955.1 Schistocerca gregaria
TAGCGCCCTGCAGCTGGCGCTCAGCAACTGCAATGCCAGCGGAGCTGTAGTAGAGGCAGAAGTCGTCTGCATACAACGAAGCTGCGACGGACGATCCCACCGCCTCAGCGAGCCTATTGATCGCAATTAAAAACAGGGAGACACTGAGGACAGACCCCTGTGGGACCCCGTTCTCCTGGACCCAGGAGGAACTATGGGACGCAGCAACTTGCACGCGGAAGGAACGAGACGACAGAAAATTCTGAATAAAAATCGGGAGCGGGCCCCTAAGACCCCACCCATGAAGTGTGGCCAGGATGTGATATCGCCAAGTCATACCGTACGCCTTCCGCATGTCGAAGAAGACGGCAACCAGATGTTGGCGGCGTGCAAAGGCTGTACGGACGGCAGACTCTAGGGAGACCAGATTATCGACGGCAGAGCGGCCTTTACGGAACCCACCCTGAGACGGAGCCAGAAGGCCTCGAGACTCGAGGAGCCAACTCAACCTCCGGCTCACCATACGTTCTAGCAACTTGCAAAGAACGTTGGTGAGGCTTATGGGGTGGTAGCTGTCCACCTCCAGCGGGTTCTTGCCAGGTTTCAACATGGGGAGGACGATGCTTTCTCGCCATTGAGACGGGAACACACCCTCAACCCAGATGCGGTTGAAAACATCTAGGAGGCGTCGCTGGCAATTCACAGAGAGGTGTTTCAGCATCTGGCTGTGGATGCGGTCTGGCCCAGGAGCCGTATCAGGGCAAGCAGATAGTGCACTCTGGAATTCCCAGTCGCTGAAAGGAGCATTGTACGACTCCGCGTGGTGCGTGTGAAAGGAAAGCCTCCAACTTTCCAACCGCTCTTTCCGGGAGCGGAAGGCCAGTGGGTAATTCGTAGATGCGGAACACTGAGCAAAATGCGCTGCTAACCGGTCCGCAATAGTGTCGCAGTCAGGACACACCACTCCATTCAGCGAAAGCCCAGGGACAGAGACAGGCGGCCGATAGCCATGGGGTCGCCTAATCTTAGCCCAAACCTGCGATGCAGAGGTACGGACGCCAATGGTGGAAAAATACCGTTCCCAGCACTCCTGCTTCCGTTGGCGAATAAGGCGTCGGGCACGGGCTGTTTAAAAACGATGAGGTTCTCCAAGGACGGGTGCCGCTTATGGCATTGAAGAGCCCGCCGGCGATCTCTAATCGCCTCTGCGATCTCGGGCGCCCACCAAGGCACAGTCCTCCGCCGAGGGGACCCGGATGAACAGGGAATCGCAGATGCCGCCGCAGAAACGATGCCGGTGGTGACCGACTGAACCACCGCATCAATGGTGTCATGGGAAGGAGGTGTGTCATGGGAAGGAGGTGTGTCATGGGAAGGAGGTGCGATAGTGGCAAGAGAGGAGAACAAGCCCCAATCAGCCTTATTCAGAGCCCATCTGGAGGGGCGTTCAGAAGAGTGACGCTGTGGTAGTGACAGAAAGATGGGGAAATGGTCACTACCACATAAGTCGTCATGGACACTCCAGTGGATGGATGGTGAAAGTCCGGGGCTGCAGATAGAAAGGTCGATGGCCGAAAATGTGCCATGGACTACGCTGAAATGTGTCGGCTCTCCTGTGTTTAAGAGGCAGAGGTCAAGCTGCGAGAGAAGAGTCTCGACATCTCTACCCCGGCCAGTAATCGCGGCGCTACCCCACAGGGGGTTATGGGCATTAAAGTCTCCCAGTAACACAAAAGGAGGAGGCAGTTGTGCTATCAATGCAGCCAACACATGACGCGAGACATCACCATCTGGCGGAAGATACAAACTGCAGACAGTAATAGGCTGAGGCGTCCACATCCTTACAGCGACAGCCTCTAAAGGTGTGTGAAGAGGTACACATTCGCTGTAGACAGAGTTAAGGATGTAGACACAGACTCCACCAGATACCCTCTCATAAGCTGCCCGGTTCTTGTAATAACCCCGATACCCACGTAGGGCAGGGGTCCGCATTGCCGGAAACCAAGTTTCCTGTAGGGCAATGCAGAGGAAAGGGTGACTGCTGATGAGTTGGCGAAGCTCAGCAAGGTGGTGGAAAAAAGCGCTGCAGTTCCACTGGTGTATCGCCTTGTCCATGTCCGAAAAAGGCGTGAAGGGGCCGAGGAGGCAGGTCAGGCCACTGGGTCACCTGCTGCCACCAATGGAGGACCAGTACAATCTGCTTCCATGGTGTCTGAGGGTCCGGCGAGATCCAGGTCCTCAGCGGACGCCCGGATCTCCACCTTATCCTCGGACGCAGCGCCTGTAGGGAGCAGTGGGGTGGATGCCACCGCGTGTTCCTTGGCCTTAGAGGTCTTCTTCTTCGTCTTGTCTCTCTGGTCCTTGGGTTTCATTGGCTGGGAGGGCTCCAGCGAGTCAGTCTCCGGGACGGAGGAGGAGCGGGAAGCCCTGCGACCAGCCGCTGGTCTGCTTTTCTTCCATTGGCTGACGTCACCCTTCCCAGAGGCGGAAACCTAGGAAGGAAGGGACCCAAGGGACCCTTTCCGTGCTATTCGAGCCGGGGAAGTTTGAGGCTTCCCCATCTTAGAAGTGGGGACTGATGTCCCCGATGGTTGGGGGGTTGCTGCTCCTGAGGCAGTTAGTGCAGGAGCAGCAGGGAGTGAAGTGCCCCCCACCATTAAGGGGGCAGGTGTAGCATTCCGGCTCTGAGAGGTGGCAGTCTGAGGGAGAGCTAATGGGGCCATAACAGTAGTAGCCGCGGCGTAAGAGGCAGTCATTCGAACAGGATGGAGGCGTTCGAACTTCTGCCTGGCCTCAGTGTATGTCAGGCGGTCCAGGGTCTTATACTCCATGATTTTGCGCTCTTTCAGGAAGATCCTGCAGTCCGGCGAGCAAGGCGAGTGGTGCTCTCTGCAGTTTACACAGATGGGAGGCGGAGCACATGGAGAATTGGGATGTGATGGGCGTCCACAATCTCGACATGTGAGGCTGGAAGTACAGCGGGAAGACATATGCCCGAACTTCCAGCACTTAAAGCACCGCATCGGGGGAGGGATATATGGCTTGACGGCACAACGATAGACCATCACCTTGACCTTCTCAGGTAAAGTATCACCCTCGAAGGCCAAGATGAAGGCACCGGTGGCAACCTGCTTATCCCTTGGACCACGATGTACGCGCCGGACGAAGTGAACACCTCGCCGCTCTAAACTGGCGCGAAGCTCGTCATCAGACTGCAATAGAAGGTCCCGATGGAATATTATGCCCTGGACCATATTAAGACTCTTATGGGGCGTGATTGTAACCGGAACATCCCCCAGCTTGTTACAATCGAGTAACCGGCGGGACTGGGCGGAGGACGCCGATTTGATCAAAACCGAGCCCGAGTGCATTTTGGACAAGCCCTCCACCTCCCCGAACTTGTCCTCTAAGTGCTCGACGAAGAACTGAGGCTTCATGGATGTAAAGGATTCACCATCAGCTCTCGTACACACCAGGTAGCGGGGCGAGTATGGTTCGCTGGCATCCTTAGTCTTTCGTTCCTCCCATGGTGTAGCCAGGGAGGGGAACGATTTGGGGTCATATGTAGTTGCGTTGTATTGAGCCCTGGAACGCTCAGAGACTGCTGGCGGCTGGCCGCCAGCAAGAGATGATGTACCACGCTTCATTGCGGGTCATCCGCCCTGATGCCACCTACTCCGACCAAGGGCCCTCCCCACGGGCGCCACCCAGCCTCAGCAACGACCACCTGGCAGGACGGCCATTGCCGGGAGTCCCGATGCCCCAAGGAGATAGGCATCTACTCCTTGGCATACGTGGGGAGTTAACGGCACTGGCATCAGCAGAGCGATCCCTGTGTAGTCAGGGGGCTACAACCAACAGGGTACATGGCGGCATAAAGCGACACAGCATAGAAGACTGCAATAAACTGCACCCAAGAACAAATCCACGCCCAAGAGATGGTAGGTGAGCGGGACTGCTAAGCGATGACGACAAACCTGGCTAGAGATGGTAATGCATGATGGACACATCGCTCCTTGTAAGGCGCCCTTCCCCAATCGGCTCGCTCTTCGGAAAATTTAGAAGGATGGAGGTCAAACCCGTTAGGGGACCATCTCACAAGGCCAAAACGTTTGAGACTCCTTTTAGTCGCCTCTTACGACAGGCAGGAATACCGTGGGCCTATTCTTACCCCCGAACCCACAGGGGGGGGGGGGGGGGGGGGGGACATGGAGAAAGGGATAAGAAAGACACCATGCAGAAAGGGAGGTCCAAGACAAACTTAAATGGCTTTCACCATATTGCTTTGGCAGCGCGCACGCCATTTGATAAAACGGTCCATAACTCTGATGGCACACCCAAGTGGGACTGTAAATGGTTAAAAAGTGGGCATTCCACCAGGAAGTGGTGGACAGTTAAAACTTTGGCCTAATGTGTACAGAGAGGTGTGGTAGTGTCACTTAGCAAATGACAATGGCTAAAAAGGCAGTGCCCAACACGCAACATAGTTAAAATTACCTCCTCCTGGCAAGAGGGCCGAGAGCAGAACGTCCAAGCTGCAGGAAGAGGCTTAATAAGCTGGAGCTTATTCCCGTGAAGGGAGGACCAGTGGTGATGCCAAAGGGACTCCACCTCCTGACAGACGGCAACAAAGAGATCATCGGAGGGAATATAAGAACGAGTGGGCTGAGGTATGAGGACTGCACCCCTGGCAGCAGCGTCAGCAGCATTGTTTCCTGATAGACCAACATAACCAAGAGCCCACATAAACAACACAGTGGCTCCACAAAGAGAGAGCAAGTGACAGTTTTCCTGGACCCGTTGCACTAAGGGATGGGCAGTGTACAGCGCACGTAGACTTTGAAGAGTGCTAAAATAGTGAACAGAGGACACAATTGAAAAGCCTGTGTCTTCGAATGTACTCCGTGGCCTGATACAGGGTGAAGAATTCAGCTGTAAATACTGATCAGTGTGCCTGAAGTCGATATCGAAAGACATAGGCACCAATGATGGAGGCACACCCGACACCATGGGCAGCCTGAGAGCCATCAGTATACACAAAGATACTATCGGGTAGTTCCATGCGAAGGTTGTCAAACTGAATAGACTGAGGCAGGAGTAGCGAATGCAGGCCAAGGTTGACATGGGCCGCTTCACAAAGCCAGGGTGGTGAAGGGTTCACACCCACCGGGAAACTGGCCTTGAAAACATCAGGGTGTTCTCCAGCCGAAATATCAGCAGTTGCTGAAAGTGTTACCTGGCTGAACTCCCAGAAGTTATTTGAAACATTGAGGACATGTAGGACACTGAGGGACCACATACAGTGGGGAGGACAAAGAGTTTCCTATCGAGCATGAACCCCAGGAATTTCATAGTTTCAATGTACAGAAGGACAACAGGCCCAAGATGTAAAGATGGTGGGAGAAACCATTTGTGCCACCAGAAATTCATACAGACAGTTTTGTCAGAGGAAAAACGAAAGCCCCTGTCGATTCTCCACGAGTGAAGAAGATCAATACATCGCTGAAGACACCACTCAATGAGACAGGTCTGTGTAGAACTGAAATAGATGACAAAATCATCAACAAAAAGGGAGCCATATATGCCCGGCAGGAGACAGGCTATTATAGCATTAATGGCAATAGCAAAGAGGATGACACTCAGGATGGAACCCTGAGGCACACCGTTTCCCTGGATAAAGGTACCTGAAAAGGCAGAACCCACACGCACCTTGAAAACTCAGTCTTTTAAAAAATTCCTGAAGGAAACAGGGCAGGCAGCCACAGAGGCCCCACGTGTAAAGAGTATGCAGGATAGCTGTTCTCCAACAGGTGTCTTACACCTTCTCCAAATCTAAAAACATGTTCACAGTCTGGGATTTCCGCAGCAAACCATTCACGACATGGGTGGACAAAGTAAAGAGATGGTCAACTGCAGAAAGCAACACTCAAAATCCACACTGTATACTCAAGCCACCACACCGGCCATGCATGACTCATATGTTTCATAACCTTGCAAATGCACCTGGTGAGAGAGATGAGGCGGTAGCTAGAAGAGATGTTTCTGTTCTTACTGGGCTCAGGTATAGGTATGATGGTGGATCCACGCCAACATCCGGGAAATGTGCCCTTTCCCACATGCGGCTGTACGTGTTAAGCAGAAAGTGCTGGCCCACAAGAGAAAGATGCAACATCTGAATGTGCTCAGTGTCTGGCCTTGGAGCAGAGGATCGGGATGAACTGAGAGCATGATCTAGCTCCCTCATAGTAAAGGTGGCATTGTAGCACTCACAATTCTGAGAA
Organism: Schistocerca gregaria; assembly: GCF_023897955.1. Lineage (NCBI taxonomy): Eukaryota > Metazoa > Arthropoda > Insecta > Orthoptera > Acrididae > Schistocerca > Schistocerca gregaria. The sequence goes on from NC_064931.1 coordinate 543,464,792, forward strand.
GAGAAGGGTAGAGTCCTAGCCTCCTCTGCTCATCTGCAATGGAGAATGGAAGGGTGATAGTGGGAAGAGCTCGAAATTTCTGCAAAATGGTGGCCCATGGTGTAGGAGATAGCAATAGGGTACACAATAACCTCATGTGCTACTGTCAGGCCAGAAATTGGGGAATCGATCATGGTCCCAGAGAGCCGTCGGAGGTTGGCCCACACAAGAGAAGCAAGAGTGGAACGGTTAAAGCAACTAGTGATTGAAAACCAGCTAGCTTTTTTACTATCCTGAAGAACACGACGACATTTTGCATGCATCTGTTTATAATGAATGCAGTTTGCCATCATAGGACGTCAGAGAGCATGTCTCCGTGCACAAATTTCACCACCACAGCATGCCTCAGTCCACCAAGGGACTGGGACACAGCGTGGTAAAGAAGAAGTGCGAGGAATGGAATGTTATGCAACATTAAGGATAACATTTTTGAGATATCCCACCTGGTCATCGCAACTGGGGAAATCTTTTCTTCAAAGGTCGCCAGGGAGGAGTAATGCTGTCAGTCAGCCTTAGTAGGCTGCCACTTAGGTTTGCACCCAGGTGGGGTAGGAGTCAGCAAACGGATAGCACATGGGAAATGGTCGCTCGAATAAGTGTCAGAAAGAACAGACCACTCACAAAGATGACCAAGCTGGGCAGTGCAGAAGGATACGTCCAAATGGGAATATAGGAGTCGGAAGGTGGGTGCTCCGTTGTTAAGGCAGAAGAGGTTGAGTTAGTTAAGAAGATCAGCCACGAGGGCACCCCTCTGACAGGTCTTGGGAGAACCTCAAAGGGGATGATGCGCATTAAAGTCACCAAGTAGCAAAAATGGGGGAGGTAGCTGTCCAATAAGCTGTTGAAAGTTTGCCCTGATGACACTGAATGACGGAGGGATATAAATGGTACAGAGAGAAAAAGTCAGATGGGGAAGGATAAGGTGAACTGCAACAGCTTGAAGATGGGTAGTCAGGGAGATGGGTTGACTATGAGCAGCATGACACCCCTATGAAATGGAATGCCGACCTCAGGGGGGAAGGTCAAAACTGGGAAGAAATGTGAAACCTCAAAGCGGTTGTGAGGATGCAATATCGTTTCCTGAAGCCGCAGTACAAGGTGACACCGCGATGCTAAAAGCAACCATAAATCTTCGATGTGGGAATGAAGGTTGCAAATGTTCCATTAGAGGAGAGTCATGATGAGAGAGATGAAGGGGGTTTCACATCGACGGCTGCCAAGTGACAGCCTGTGAAGAGTCACTGCTACAGGGCACAGAAGCAGGAGGATCCTGCTCCATGCAGTCCACAGAAGCATCAGCTTGCATGTGCTGGTGATATGTGGAGTTCAACGCTGAAAAATGTTTGGTGGTGCACACTGGCGACACAAAGGCCGACCCGACTAAGGCATCACGTGTTAACACCATCGAAGAGGGTCTTCGTGTCAGCAAAAGAGAAGACCATTTGCCTTTAGTGGACTTCTTAGAGCCTTTCCAGTTAGCAGAGGAAGACTCTGGTGTTGTTTGGCAGGAGGGACGTAGGAAGTCTTCACGGGAGTACTACTCCTGTCTTTTCCATCCCATTGGTTGTGTAGCCGGTGGTTCCACCTCTTGAGGCGATGCTTGTTGCATAGCTGGATGAGGGGATAGTGATGCTACCTTGACCTCAGAGCTGAATTTGAAGTTGCATGTCTACGTGCCCACGTCCTTCATTGAGCAAGGGGTAACAGAACAGAACTATAGGGTCCAGATGGGAGAATGCAGGGTTTGTGACTAGCCAATAACTTGTGAGTGACTGGGTAAGGCACTTTTTCCTTTACTCGGATCTCTTGGACAGCCTGCTTATCAAGATACACGGGACAATCCCGAGAGGAGGCAGCATGGCCAACATTGCAGTTGATACAGAGGGGTGAAGGAGGCAGACAATCGCCCTCGTGCGCATCCCTACCCCCAAGTTACACATTTGGCTGGGTGTTGACAAGGCATTCTAGTGTGATGATAACTGTACGGTCATCTGCACCCGTACAAAGTCCTAACAGTTACACAGTAAAATTTTGTTTCACAGTCGAATCTAGCCACTGTCACAAACGGTGATGGTGATGGTGGTGGTGATGACAACACAAATACCCAGGCCCTGGGCAGAGAAAAATCACCAGGCTGGCCACAAATCGAACCTGGGACCCCGTGATCCAAGGGCAGCAGAACTAGCCACTAGACCACAAACTGCAGACACATTCTAGTGTGGTTGAAACAATAGCACTGGTAGCAGCGCATTGGGCTCGGAATGTATGGTCGGATTATGATAATTACATAGCCTGCTTTGATCTTGGACGGAAGCACCACTCTATGAAAGGTGAGAAAAAGAGTGCTGGTGGACACTAAGGAGGAATCTACCTTTTTCCACCACCCGAAGGATGCCAACGACAACCTGATCAGAGAGGTAGGATTGGATTTCAGCCTCGGCTAGACTGTCGAGAAGCCTAGTGTAAATAACACCATGGGAAGAATTCAGAGTTTTTTGGGCCTCGACACAAACAGAGTAGCTGGGAAGGTTGCAGCTCATGCAGTCACCCCTCCCTGGGCCTGGCCTGTATCGGGGGGTACATGTGAGCCCTACCTGTTGACCCGGAGCTGGGAATTACATGTTACCCAGTCACCTGTTGCGCATCAGACGCGTAGGCCGGCCTTCAGGAGTGCACAGGGAGGAAGAAGAAAAAGAGGCACCTCAAATGCCAAAGCAGAGGAACAAGAGGAGAAGGGAAACAAAGAAAGGAAAAGGGAGCGAAAAACAGTGGGGAGACTGTTCTTACATCAACAGACTATGCAGAACATTCCCAATAACACCCTAGATATGTTCCCCAAGGGATGGGAAAGAGAGAGCAGCAGTCATGAGTGCATGAGATGTGCCTGCTTGTGTGAAAGAGTGGTGTGTGTGTGTGTGTGTGTGTGTGTGTTTTCATTTCATTTCTTTTCTAACTAAGGCAGGGCTGGAAGTTTAGTGTACAACAGTCTTTTTGTTGTGCCTGTCTGCAACTCAATGTATCATCTTTACGGTGAGTTGCAGTCCACCCTTTTCATAAATGTAATTAATCAGTAACTTACCTGAGTGAACTTCCTTGGTCTGAGTGTAAACACTGTCTCAACAAATTCAAAAATACTTCAATAAACTTAGTAAAATCAACAAAGAGACAATGTTCAGTTTTGATATTTTCATAGTCAGCTGCAGTCATTATGCCCTTGTACACAAAGAAAGGATTGCTTATTCCCACGATTTTCACAGCAATTACCTAAAATGAAAATACATAAAATATTTAATTAATTACAGGTTTTCAGCACAAATGCTTAAAATATTTTGGCAAGTTCATCATCTGCATTCAGTTTGATTTTTTTTAAATGTTATTTTTGTGGCTAACTGTAATGCAACATGTTCAAAAGTATGACATTCAGTTGGTTTCAGTTTTATCTGAGCACAAGGTAACAGAAGATTGCTTTATGCTGACACATACCAGGAAGTGAGCTATTAATTAACCGAGTCAATGCAACACAGGGTGATTCTAAGGGGACCAAACTAGAGCTGCTTCTGTTGTTGAACATTAATGACTTGTCTTTAACTGCTGCTGATTGTTTTGTAGGAATAATACAAGCATAATAACTAAATAATAAAGAAAATACTGTCTTTTTGACAGAAGCAACTATTACTTTGTAGATAACAGGCCAACCCTTAACTGCAATAAAACACCGTACATATAGTTTCGTTCACAATTCTGATAACACTGAAAGCCAGCTTTCTTACAAGATAAATGAGGCAGAAAACAATGAATTTCTAGGACTCATTATATATGGGAAGTCCTCATATGAAGAAAATACTTAGATCCTCTTGCAGAAGCTGAATGTAGTTATCTTTATTATTACAATATTGTCTAGGCAGCATTAGACACACACACTTTTATATTTCACACTCTTTCATTCAATGAAATTCTATGGGATATTATCGTGGTGCAATTTATTTCTGGCCCAAAACTGGATAACTAACAATGATACCTTCCATCTAAAACACGTAACAATAAATACGGCAAGAAAGGCAATAATGAGAATCTCTTCTGATGCGATTGACAATGACAGTATCAGTATAACCAAGATTAAGAATGTTGCCGATATCTTTGTACCTGTCTTAACTAACATATTTAATTTTCCCCTTGTGAACAGAATATACCATACTGTATGGAAAAGAAGCATAATTCAACCCATCCCTAAGATCGAAAACCCGCAACTGGCTAGTGATTACTGACCAATTAGCATACTGCCTGCTGTTTACTAGCACTTGAATATATTGTTCATAATCAAATCACTAAACACCTGCATGACTTCAGCCTATATGACAATTTTCAATCCCGTTTCTGTATACACCACAGCATAAACACTGCTCCAATTAAAGTAACTGATGACCTGAAATATGCCATTGACAGTCTAAAGGCAACAATATTGACACTACTAGACTTCAGCAAAGCTTTTGACACTGCTAACTTTGACATATTGCTCAGAAAAATGCAACAGCTTAATATCTCAGATAGTGCAATGAAATGGTTTGAAAGCTACTTAAAAGACAGACTGCAATGTGTTGCGTGTGTAAAGGAAAAATCTTCCTGGAAACAGGTTCCCCCCCCCCCCCCCCCCCCCCCCTGCTTTATGCATCGCTCTCCAGGAAACGGGGTTCCCAGCAATATAGACCCATATCCTCTGGAGCTATTGGGGCTATTTTGAAGAATCGTGCTGACAATGAAAGTGTTATGGATAGTGTTTCCACGTGTGTTGTGAACTCTGACTATAGTGAACACTTGCCACTACATGTAACTTAGGAGGCTGTGGCTGTTCTTTTGATGGCATATTTAGATTTTAGTGTCTGTAATAGGGATCTCTCTCCTGATGATGAAATGTCCCAAATCACATTATGTGCATTGTTTTCTCAGCTGCCCCCACCATCCCTAATACTGGGTGACCTCAATGCCCACAACCCTTTGTGGAGTGGAAGTATGACCACTGGCTGCAGTAAAGCTGTCAAAAATTTGCTCACAGAGCTTTATTTGTGCCTCTTGAATACTGGTGTTAACACCTATTTCAGTGTGGCATATGGGACTAATTCGGCCATTGATCTTTCCTTTCACAGCCCAGTCTTCTTCCCTCATTCCATTGGAGAGTCCATAACGACCTGTCTGACAGTGATCATTTTCCAATTGTCTTGACCCTCCCTCAATGTCTCTCACATGAACGTCCACTCAGATGGGCTCTCAGCGAAGTTGATTTGGACGCCTTTGTTTATGCCATCACCCTTCACACCTCACCACATGGATGTATTAATATGTCCAGAGCACAATTGCTGACGTTGTAGCAAGATCTGATGTAGTGATTCGGTATTCCCCAGCGGTGTACCTGGTATCTCTCTGAATGGATTTGTCTACACTGATCCATGCATTGTTGCTGAACAGTTTGCTCTGCATTATGCTCAAGTTTCTGCATCTGAGAATTACCAGCCTGTATTTTGTATCCTCAAGAAGCAGGTGGAGCGAATTCACTTATCTCTCACTACATGTCAGCTGAAACCATACAATGCTCCATTAGTCAGTGGAAATTCCTCAGTGCCCTATCTGTTTGCCCCAACATGGCTCCAGGACCGGACCAAATACACAGCCAAATGCTCGGTGACTTATCGGTGGGTTGCCAGTGTCACTTCCTTGCGATTTTCAACCATATCTGGACCAAGGGTGAGTTTCCATCTCAATGGTGAGAAAGCATTTTTGTCCTGCTACCGAAACAGCGTAAACAGCTCCTTGAGATGGACAGCTCTCACCCAATGAGTCTCACTAATGTTCTTTGCAAGTTCCTCGAACATATGGTGAGCCGACAGCTGTGTTGGTATCTTTTGTCTCTGGATCTTCTAGCTCCTTCCCAGTGTGGTTTTCACAAGGCTGTTCTGCTGCTGACAGTACGGTATGCCTGGAGTCTGCCATTCGAGCAGGTAAGGATACATTCAGCATGGAACTCAGATACCCCAATGTCCTGAATAAAAAGGTCCTATTATAGCCAAACCCCTTCATATATTATAAACCTGAACTTCTAAACATTCCCTTATAAAATGGAGCAGATGCCCTTCGAAGTGCCATATGTATAATATGTGGAGGGTTTACATCTTCCAGCATATGACTTTTACAAATCAAAAATAAGGCTACCATCTGGCACTTCTGTAGCAAATTGTCCATTATGTGCATTGACAGGGCGACAATATGGATGACTGCAGATCACTGCCTACGAAAGGCACATTGGACACTTGTTGTTAACAATTTCTGTGACTCAAGCCACTATACTAATCACCCACTGATCATTCATTCCCTTATCTTGCAGACACTACTGATGACAGAAATGAGACAATAGCTGGAAGGAAAGTGTGTGTCTTTATCAAGCTTAATAACAAGCATTACGGTGGTTTTCCACTAATGTGTAGGGAATGTGTTGTCCTTCCTGATATAATTGCAATTATGGAGCTTGCCATCAGGAGGTAAGGGCTGAAACATCTGATGTGAATTATGTCTGGTCTCAGGGCAGAAAAATAAGACAATAGAAGGACATGCTCTAGCTCCCCACACTAAAAACAATATTGTAGCTGCAGTATTGATGGCCACAGCCAGCTACACGGGAGACAATAACACATTTAAACCTCCCACCTGTGCACCACTGGTAAGCTCACTCTTCCCTCACTCAACTCCCACGCGGGACGTTGCGCATACGTGCCGCCAGATGATGTCGAGTCACATGACCTAACTGCTTGCAACTGACTGGACGGCCCATCTTTTTAAGTAGCTGTACTCAGAGCTTTGGACAAGAATGAATGAATCTACAGACTTTACATTAGTACGCAAGACTGCAGTGATGAAAATACATCAATGTTACATGAAGCTAGTAACCATTACCACTATCAGCAACTTTTATTGGATTATATCAGCATTCAAGATCATTAGTTATTGTTAAGGTGTACAGTCAGCTCCGGCACACCAGTCAGGAATGACAAGGAAGAGAAGACTGTGAGAAGTAGTCAACCAATCGCACACTGAACAAGTATGACAACGTGACAGAAATGGCCCCTAAGAGAACAGGACATAAGTGTCACGGCCAACTGGTGATGCCTCCATTTGATAGCAGCTTCAATGTTAGCCACTTGGATAGCAGCGTCAATGACCAACTTTGATAGCAGTTCAGGGCAGACTTTTGTCAGTTGGAGATCAGCAGTCACTGCAAAGATTGGTTATTTCTTATGTCGCCCTTCATCTGAGACACATCTGTGTAATTGCCAAAGTTAAGTATTGTAATTGCTCTTATTGTAATAAAACTCATTTATATGAGTTGTTTGTTCATTTATCTAGCGAACTAAGTATGCAGGCTTCCTAGACGCAACAGTTATCAAGAACATTACACATTTTGTATAACATGGGACTGTGCAGGGACATTTCTGCACAAACTAAGCATAGCTTCTGGGAACCTGTGAAATGCAAATGATGCTAGTAAAATATTATTATAGTCAATCATTTATTTGCAATGTTTACAAGACGTTGCCCTTCCATAGTCTTGTCTTAGATTTTTGTTTAGTTTTTTTTTAGGACACTAAAACAACTGGGACCATAACGCGCCCATGTCAAAACTATGGAACATGAGGACAGAGAGAAGTTAAAAAACGACTAAATGTCAATCGCAATTGATTGAAGAGTAGACAGCTAAAAACAGGGACGTGGAGAAAGGTCAAGAAAATACACCATAGAGAAACAGAGGTCCAGAACTAAAAATTAAACAGCTTTCACCATCTTGCTACGATAAAAAGTAAAACATGATCGACAGCCCACACATCATTCGCTAAAACAGCCGATATCTGAAGACAGCAAAACCCAAGCATGAACATCAATGGTTAAAAAATGAGCATTTTGTCAGGAAATGGCAGACAGTTAAAACTTGGATGCAATGTGCACATAGTGGTGTGGGAGTGCCACTTAAATGGCGATGGCTAAAAAGGCAGTGCTCAAAACGCAACATAGTTAAAAATACCTCCTCGCAGAGGGAGGGCCGAGAGGTGGTTATCGAAGCTCGGAGAGGCTTAATAATAACATGGAGTTTATTCCTATGAAGGCAGGACCAGTGGTGTTGCTAGAGTGACACCACCTCCTGACCGATGGCAACACAGAGATCGGCGAAGGAAATATAAGAACTAGTGGCTGAGGTACGAGGACTGCAGCAATGGCAGTAGCATCACAGCCTCGTTTCCTGGAAGACCGACATGACCAGGAACCCACATAACCATCATAGTGGCTCCATCAACAGTGAGCAAGTGACAGTTTTCCTGGACCCACTGCACTAGGGGACGGGCAGAGTACAGTGCACAGAGGCTTTGAAGGGCACAGAGTGTCTCAGCAGAGGGCACAATTCAAAAGCTTGTGTTGTCGGATGCACTCTGTGGCCTGATACAGGACGAAGAGCTCTGCTGTGAATACTGAGCAGTGTGCTGGAAGGTGATACCAAAAAACATCAGCACCAATGATAAAGGCACATCCGACATCATGGTCAGTCCAAGAGCCATCAGTGTACAAAAAGGTACTATTGCGAAGTTCCACACGAAGGTCATGAAACTGATGGTGAGAGTGAGGCTGGAGCACTGTACTTGGGAAGTGAATGAAAACCAAGGTGAACATGGGCTGCAATTTAGAACCAAGTTTTTGTTTGTTTGTTTTTGTTTTGCTTTGCTTTGCTTTAGTGTGCAAAAAACAACTGGAGTTGTACACGCCCAAGTCAAAATTATAGAACACGAAGACAGAGTGAAGTTAAAAATGACTGTCAGTCCCAACTGACATAATAGAAGACATCTAAAAACAAGCACGTGGAAAAAGGGCTAAAAAAGACACCATACAGAAACAGAGATCCAAAACTAAAAATTAAATGGTCTCCGCGATATTGCTTTGGCGCATAAAAAGTAAAATGCAGTCGACAGCCCGCGCATCAGTTGCTAAAATGGCCGATAACTCAAGATGGGAAACCCAAGTGGGAAAGAAAACAGTTAAAAAATGGGCATTTCGTCAGGAAGTGGCGGACAGTTAAAACATGGGCACAATGTGTACAAAGTGGTGGGGTAGTGCCACTTAGCGAATGACAATGGCTAAAAAGGCAGTGCACAATGCGCAGCCTAGTTAAAATTACCTCCTTCCAGTGGGAGTGCTGAGAGGAGGTCGTCCAAGCCTCTGGGAGAGGCTTACTAAGCCGGAGCTTATTCCCCTGAAGGGAGGACCATTGGTGATGCCAAAGGGACACCACCTTGTGTCAGAAGGCAACACAGAGATCATCAAAGGGAATATAAGTACTCGCGGGCTGAGGTACGAGGACTGCAGCCCTGGCAGCAGGGTCAGCAGCCTCATCTTCTGGCAGACCGACATGATCAGGAACCCACAGAAACATCACACTGGCTCCACCAAGATTAAGCAAGTGACAGTTTTCCTGGACCCACTGCACTAAGGGATGGGCGATGTACAGCACACAAACTTTGAAGGGCACTGAGTGAGTCTGAGCAGAAGACACAATTGGAAAGACTGTGTCACATGATGTACTCTGTGGCCTGATACGAGGCAAAGAGCTCAGCTGTAAATACTGAGCAGCGTCCTGGAATGTGATATTGAAAGACACGGGTGCCAATGACGAAGGCACACCCAACCCCACGGTCACTCCAAGAGCCATCAGTATATACAAAGGTACAATCGAGAAAAATTCCACGTAAAGGTCATCAAACTGAAGGCGATAGACCAAGGCTGGAGTAGTGTCCTTAGGCAGTGAATGTAGGCCAAGGTTAACATGGGCTGCTTCACGAAGTCAAGTTGGTGAAGGGTTCACACCCACAGGAAAAGTTGCATGTAGCATGAAGTTAAGTTGACAGAGCAAGAGCTGAAAGTGAACTCCAGGAGGTAACAGAAGAGGGATGCACCTCATACTGGCAATCAAAGGAATCATTGAAGAAAGAGGCATAAGATGGGTGGCCAAGCATGACAGACAAACAGCATGCATACCTTTTGAGAAGAAAGTCATGGTGGTAGGAAAATGGCAGTTCAGCAGCTTCTGTGTGAAGACTCTCAACAGGGCTCGTGTAAAAGGCGTCAGTGGCCAAATAGATGCCATGATGGTAGACAGTATTGAGATGGTGTAAGAGGGACAGATGTGCAGATGCATAAACAAAGCACCCCAAGTCTAGTTTTGAATGGACAAGAGACCAGTACAAACGGAGGAGGGCGGTTCGACCTGCAATCCAGGAAGTAACATCGACGACATGGAGGGACCGAGTACAGTGGGTTGCCACGTAAGACATGTGGGAGGACCAAGAGTGTTTCCTATTGAGCATGAGCCCCTGGAATTTTGTAGTTTCTATGACCGGAAGGGCAACAGGCCCAAAATGTAAAGATAGTGAGAGAAACCAATTGCTCCACCCGAAATTCATACAGACAGTTTTGTCAGTAGAAAAACGAAAGACATTGTCAATGTTCCATAAGTAAAGATGATTGAGACAACGCTGAAGATGCAACTCAATGAGACAGGTCTGTGTAGATCTGCAATAGATGACAAAATTGTCAACAAAAAGGGGGCCGGAGATGCCTGGTGGGAGACAGGCCATTATAGGGTTAATGGCAATACTAAAGAGGACGACTCATGATGGAACACCAAGACACACAATTTTCCTGAATAAAGGTGTCCAAAATGCCAGAACCCACATGGAAATTGAAAACTTGGTCTTTTAAAAATTCCTCAAGGGAACTGGTTAGGCAGCCACAGAAACCCCACACGTAAAGAACATGGAAGATACTGGTCCTCCAGCAGGTGTCCTAGTCTTTCTACAAATCTAAAAACTTGGCAACAGTCTGCAATTTCTGCAGAAAACCATTCATAACGTGTGGACAAAGTAACAAGATGGTCAACTGCAGAACGGCGCACTCAAAATCCACACAGTGCAGTGGTTAGTAAATTGCGAGACTCTAGCCACCATACCAGCCGGGCAAGAATCTTATGTATTATCACTTTGCAAACACAGCTGCACCAATACTGCTTCAAATGTGGTACAATGAGGAATCCATTCACTGACAACATGTGTGCAAACCAATGTACAGTACCATACAGATGTCCTCTCTGGGCCAGTATGGTTCTGACAGAATGTACAATTATCATGGATTGTTGTAGAATGGCTATCAATGAAGTGCGTATCTTTGAGAGCAATGCAAACCACAGAAGAGGATAAAAATTAGATGTCATCGTTCCAGCATGTGGCAGTAGTACCCATTACAATTACAATTAATGATCATGTGACTTGTGGCCAGGTTAGGCATGACTGGGCCAGGAGGACCTACAATGCTGCACGCTCACTGCCTGTCACCAGTGAGGATGGAATGACATCCACAAACATCAGCTCAGAATCCAATTACATAGGAGGATATTGCGCCTCCGGGATTACCACAGAAGCCTTGTCCCAATTCTCTTCCTTCCTTCATAAATTTTGGCGGGCTAGTTTCATTCAAAGGGTTATCCACAGTGAGTGTGGAGCACATGAAGAGCGGGCAGCTGTTGAACCCACATGCTGTGACTCCTTCAGCCATTGTTTGGCATCAGGTCTCCGGATCAGGGGTTGCTGGGGTGACATGGTCCAAGAGGGAGCTGTGTCACATATAAACACAAAAGAAGGAGAATGCTTCTCCGGCTGGGTGCGGGAAGTGGATCCTGAGGAAGGTACTGCTGGAACCAAAAGAGAGGAGGGTTGTGGGATATATGGTGTGAGGAAGTATGAGGTGAGGAAGGGGCGATGGTCGTGATTTTTGTGTAACTGAACGTTATATCCACAGGATGTAGGCACTCATATTTTTAAGTGGCCAAGAGATTTGTATTCCTGAATCTTCAGCTCTTTCTTGAAAACTGAGCAAACTAGTGAATGCAGAGGATGATGATCCATGCAGATGACACACAAAGGTGGATGTTCACAAGGACTATCTTCATGGACGGATCGTCCACAGTTGTCGCATTTGCAGTCTGCCATACAGAGGGATGACATATGCACAGAGTGTAAATATCTGAAGCACCTCACAGGTGGCGGAACATACGGTTTCACATCACACCTGTACATTGTAGCCATCTTCTATGGAAGAACACACTCTTCAAAGGCTAAGACAGAGGTGTCTGTATCTACAAAATTATCCTTCGACCCTTTTGTACATGTCTAATAAACTGCACACTTCGCCACTGAAGATTAATCCAGAGTCCTAATCTGTTTGGAGTGTAAGGTCTCTGTGGAAAATGATTCCTTGGACCATGTTCAACATTTTGTGTGGGACAGGAGTCACAGGCATGTCACCTAGATGATCACATGCCTAAAGAGCTGTAGATTAAGCAGCAGAGGAGGTTTTGCAGAATAACGAATCATTCCGCTTTTTTGCAGAGAATTAACTTCGCCAAATTTGTCTTCAATATTTTAGACAAAAAATAACAATTTTGTTGCCGTAAAAGGATCCCTACCACTTTGAGTACATACCAAATATTTGGTGATGTGTTTTGCTCCCAGTGTTTGGCTAGATCCTCTTCTTGCAACATAGCTGGGAAAGGAAACATTGTGGGGTCTTATCTCTCAGCACTGTCATAATGTTTTCCATCTGAAAAGACTGCTGAGGCCTTGCAGTCAGCAGCAGGAAAAGGTTTAAATCGCTTCATGATGTTCCCGCAAGCAGCTAGGGATGGAACATCCACCCACACAGGGGTCCTACTTGCCTGGGTAAGCCTTATACAACAAAGGTGTGGCAGGTTCCTCAGATATTCCCCACTACTGACTATTCCTTCTCAACAGTCTTTTAACTCATCGGTGCACATTACACTTTGAGATTGAGGGTTTTTTTTTTTTATTATAGATGTTTTTACCATCTTTTGCGATCTGAGCAGCTACGCCAAGATCCCTGTTCCCTTTGACACACAACATTCTACTGCCATGCTGCACGGTGGTTGCCGAATCATGCTCAAGGCTTACGATTACAAATAACTGGCAGTGCCCTCCAGTCCGCAACTCAGGAAATCTGAGTGTCCAAAACTGAAAACAAAATCCAAGCAGGGTCAGCATTAAGAAAAGCATCCAACGGAAGGGCAAAGAGGACAAAGACTAGGAGGAGGACGGATTTGCAGCATGGGAAGAGAAATGCTGCTGCAAATATGGAGGCCCCATGTTGGCCATGTATGTACTCAGGGGGCATGGTGGGAGGGAGGGAGCAGCCACTTTGAAATTGCGATAGATATCCCTCTGGCTTCTAGACAAAAACAGTTGTCAACTGCCTGATCTTCCAATCAACAATACCAGCAATTGAAGGACAACATTGTTAACAGCAGAGTAGCCACAGCGAGAAATTGTAGTCGAACATTGACTTTTAGCATCCCTAATGGGGTCGGGCAATCACAGTATATATGTGACTTCAAGTAACCCCACAACCAATAATCACACGGATTGAGGTCTCGGGACCTGGGAGGCAAAACTGAAGTGGCAGCTTGGCACACAATCCTCACTGAACGATGTGCTCAAGAGATCTTTCATACATGTAGCAATATAGTATGGAGCAGAATTCTGGATGAAGTCGTACTTTCCAGCTGGTTTTTATCAGCCAGGCTAGGGATGATGTGATTCTGTAATATACTGGTGTACCTCACAACTGGCAAATTGACAATTTGAGAAGCAGCACCCTGCATTTCCTTGAAGAACAAGGGTCTGATTACATTATATGTGGTAAATCCACACCATATCTTGACTCTCTCACCATGCAATTGGGTTTCTAAGATTTTCAGTAGCCCAAATTCTGCAACTGTGGGAGTAGGCACACCTTGAGAGTGTGGAATGGGATTTGTCAGTCCACAACATGTTGTACAACCAATCATCACCTTCTCACAGTTTTTGCAGTACTCACATCGCAAATTATCTCTGCATCACAAAGTCAGTGGCTAACAGTTCATAACGATACTGGATATTGTACAGACACTATCAGAAAGTACGTCTTAGCACTCTCCAAATAGTAGTGCGTGTAATGCCAGTGTGACAAGTTAACTTCGTGAGCTCTGACTTCACCGTGTGGATATGAACCCCCTGAAGACTCCATTTCTTCCTGAACTGTCTAAGCAGCTGTAGCGCATGTGTCTGGTCACCCACTACAGAGTCGATTGTCTGAACAATCAATCATTTCGAACTTTGTGAACATTTTCTTCGCAGTGACACTTGTCACTGTGGCTTCACCCATTCAAATACCCTTCATATGGTGACGATCATAAAGCTACAGTAGCAGCTCGTCCATTCACTAACAGTGCCTTTTCTGATAAAGTAAGCATGCCGTGATTGGTAGCACATTTGATTAATTCTTCACTACAGCTTATTTAATACACAATTCTCACATGGCATCACTGACGCATTACCTGTTTCAGTTGCTACTGGTGGTGCAGTATTGAGAAATAAGACTTACTTTTTTATTTATTTTTTTAAGAAATCATGCTTCTGTTTAATATTTTTAAAACTATGACTCCGAACATTCCAGAGGCACTCCTCTGCCTCATAGTGACGATTTCATAAATTTTGCTTCCTGTCCATTTCGTAAAGGAGCATACGCAAAGGCAACACTACACCTTGGAAGGAGCAGACACCAACACTAGCACTGTGTAGTGGCATTTAGCAGTAACAGACACGAACAATGTCCTTTTAAACTATACCGAAACAGCCTTGGAACACTGATTTTGTGTGTTGCCAAGGCGTTGATAACACGTACTAGCTGTAAACAATGTGCAGAACAGGTTTCAAACTCAGTGCAAAAACACCTTTAGTAAGCTATGGTGACAAAATCATTCATAGAGGTGTTTACTGTGTACTCAGGAAGGAAATCATTACAATCGATAAAGCATTTTACTAGTACATGATTAGTGGAACGTAAACAGTACACTTCCAGACTTTTTTAACATCAAATTGCAAAATGTCTATTTCCACAATTTTTAGTAACATCCTTTAACTTTTAAGGTAAGAACACATTTTACTTTATTTCTAGTTTTGCTATTTCACGTAAGTGAAGTGAATGTATCAACACTGCAATACATAGGGAGTAAGAAGCGAGCAGTAGGTTCCTACGCTGGCTAGTAGAGGCATCTTGCCCTCTGGGTCTTTCAGTGCCACTTTGATGTGGTACCGATGCAGAAATCTGCTTGTGATGTCAGCAAAGACACACAGGGCAAGTACATTTGCTCTGGCTCAAATCAAGTAATTGTCATTAATACGAATTTGCTAAAAATTTGCTTTTTGCCACTCAGACATTAGGAGGAGTCTATAGGTCATAAATACTATCTTTCGGTAATTTTACAGTGCCTGGAAACATTAATATTAATAAATACATAAATAACTTTGGCATAACTGAATATGTGCACTCTTCTATCAACTGAACCGATTGCATGATCAAGTTAAGGACTCCAGAATGAGATTTTCACTCTGCAGCGGAGTGTGCACTGATATGAAACTTCCTGGCAGATTAAAACTGTGTGCCCAACTGAGACTCGAACTCGGGACCTTTGCCTTTCGCAGGCAAGTGCTCTACCATCTGAGCTACCAAAGCACAACTCACACCCGGTCCTCACAGCTTTACTTCTGCCAGTATCCGTCTCCTACCTTCCAAACTTTACAGAAGCTCTTCTGTGAACCTGCAGAACTAGCACTCCTGAAAGAAAGGATACTGCGGAGACATGGCTTCGCCACAGCCTGGGGGATGTTTCCAGAATGAGATTTTCACTCTGCAGCGAAGTGTGCGCTGATATGAAACTTCCTGGCAGATTAAAGCTGTGTGCCCGACCGAGACTCGAACTCGAGACCTCTGCCTTTCGCGGGCAGAAGAGCTTCTGTAAAGTTTGGAAGGCACCAGTGTAGGCACCCCAACCAACAATATTCAGAAAAGACTAGTGACATGGACAAGGCGAAAGAAGCACAGGAAAACAGAGGAATAACGCCAAGACAAATAGAGCAAAAACTTCAGGTCAAAGAGAACATTTAAGATGAAGGAAGAAGAGTAAAAGAATGGGTAGGGTGAAGGCTGGAGCAGAACAAGCCCAGATAGCCGTTGTCCATTCAGCTCAGAGGTGACACCAGGACATCCTGACAACCCGTCTATGGGCAGACAGGCTGAGGCAGGTTCCCTTAAAGAGAGAGTGGTAAAAAACCTTCATAAGTAAGCCATAAAACCAGGTCAGCCACTGAGGCATTGTCCGCTAACACCAGGGGTAGTGAGTCAAGAAGATTAAATGTCTGCCACACGGTGGCTAGGTTAGGACTGTCCAGCAAACTGTAGACGACCATCAAACAGGCACCACAATGACATTGGCACAGATCCTCGCAACAGAGGCGATGACCACAAGTCAGCCAAGTATAGCCAATACAGAACTGGTAAAGGACAATGGAGTCCTTGTGAAAGGCCCACATGGAGGATCTCCACAAATGCATGGTCTCCTTTATCACCTGTTTGTTTAGCAAAGTCAGAGTACGCCATTTTGTATTCCACATCCTTACAACCTGAGTGTACAAGCCAAAGGTCCAATTCTGAAATACAGATCTCAAAAGGCGGCCTGCCAGTAGCCAATATGGCCAGCCTATCAGCTAGTTCATTTATGGGGATGCCAACATGACCTAGGGCACAGACAATGACCACTGAACATCCACATTGTTTGAGGGCAAAAAGGGAATAATGGATAGTCAGGATGAAGGGGTGGTGAGGATAACACTGGCAAGAGCTTCTAAACGGCTCAAAAGAGTCGCTACAGATGAGAAAGGACTCACCATTGCAAGAAATGATATGCTCAAGAGCAGAGAGAGACAGCTACCAACTCTACAGTGAAAACACTGCAGCCATTTGGCAAGGAGTGGAGATCATTATATCCTGCATGAACGTAAATAAATCCAGTGTGACTGGCAACCATTGAGGCACAGTGTAGGCCACTTTTTAACCCCAAAGCACACAGACAATGGAGAAGAACTGATGACAGAGGGGGTCAGGATGAGCCGAGTATTTCAGACCTTGTGATAGGTGTCAAGACAGCTGTGGACAGGAGATGGACCATAGAGGTGTACGTGAGTGGAAAAGAGGTAGAGGAGAAAGCTGGAGTTCAGAAAAAAAGGACTGACTGCAAATGGCAATAGTAACCCCAGACCTGGCCACCATTGCTGAAGGTTGATCTGGAAAGAGGAGACGGTAGGTAAGATAGTCTGGGAAGCAGCAAATGCATGACACGTAAGTGATCAACCTTTCTTGATGCAGAACTTGCAATGGGGGAACCACTACCTCCACTAGGAGGCTGATCGTAGGGCTAGCCCAAAAAGCACCAGTTGCCAGTCACACCCCACAATTGTTTATCTGGACCAGCATCTGTAATGTCAAAGTTGATACCAAGCCATATGAAAGACTCCCATAATCTACATGGGACTGGACCAATGTTATGATGGGCCTTAACAGAGCAGAGTGCTCCAGGCCACAGATGGTATTGCTGAGGTATCAATTAGCATCAAGGAATGACCAACGTATCCACTTTAGTTGATGAAGATGGGCAAGTTATGTCAACTGGACATCAAAAACCAGTCCCAAAAAACAAGGAGCATCTACTACCTTGAGGGACTGGCCATCAAGGTACAGATCCAGATAGAGAGAGGCTGTACATCTACAACAGAAATGTATAACGCAGGTCTTGGCAGCTGAAAAATGGAAGCCATGAGAGAGAGTCCAATATTGCACTCAGTGTATTGCTACCTGCAGTCATGTTCTGTAATGCCCATCAATGACAAACAAAAATAAATGCAAAAATCATCACCACACAAACAGGGGGATATCTTAGACCCTGCAAGTGCCACCTGACCACTGGTAGCGAGCTAAAAAGAGAGCGACACTCAAAACAGTACCCGTGGAATCCCGCTCTCCAGTAGATGAAAGATGCCACAGGAGGCCCTGTAGATGAAAGAGGCCACAGGAGGCGCCAACCTGTACCTAAAATGTGCGGCTTGAAAGAACGCTTCACATAAAATTTCAGAGTGAATTGCAGAGACCCCACTCATGTAAGGTGGCAAAAATGTAAGATGTGGTGGAGCCATGTGGTATCATAAGTTTTATGCAGATCGAAGATGTCTGCAACAAGGTGTTGTGCTAGGAAAATGCCATCTGGATACCAGACTCCAGGTGGACTAAATTACCTGCAGTAGAGCGGCCTTGGTGAAAACCACTTTGGGTCGAAGCCAAAAGGTCCTGGTATTCAACGATCCAGAACAGCTTTCAACTCACTATATATTCAAGTAACTTGCAGAGAGCATTGGTTAAACTGATCGAATGATAGCTGTCCATCTGAAGAGGTGGTTTGCCTGATTTCAAAACTGGAATAACATTTTCCTGCCATTGGGAAGGGAATTCCCCATCAATCCCAGAGACAGTTGAAAATGGGCAAGTATATGACATTGGCTAGCTACAGATAAGTGTTGAAGCATTTGTAAAGCATCTGGTCCATTCCATAAGTCATGTCAGCGCAGAGAGCAAGGACACTGGCTAATTGCCACTAAATGGGGCATTATTAGGCTCCAAGCAGCACAGAACAGAAGACAAAGAGAATCACTCAGGACAATTTTTGAGAAAAATGAATACAGGTGGATAGTGGACTGATGCCAAGGCCTCAGCACAATGCACAGCGACAGAGTCCAGACTGGTGAGTATAACACCATTCACAAAAATTCCTTGAACACCTGTAAGAGGATGACAGCCAAAAAAGCACCTGATCTTTGCCCATACTTGTGAAGAGGGAGTATTTGGCAACATGTCGTTCCCAACAATGGGCCCACACATCAAGCCATTTAAAAGCCAGCAGAAGGTGGTAGAGACCTGGATGTCGTTTGTAGGGTTGGAGGGCATGATTGTGGTCTTTAATAGCTTCAGTAATTTCAGGGGTCCACCAAGGGTCTGTCTTCCATCACGGAGAAACTACGGAAGAAATCGCTGAAGCAGCAGCCAAAGGGATGGCATTGATCAAACTCTGTACAGACTCATCAATGACGACATGTGGTGGAGCAGTTGGACAACAGCTGAGGAAAAGGCATCCCAATCTGCATTAGTAAATGCCCACATGGGATGGCACCAGCTGAGTGATGCTGAAGAAAAGATAAGAATAATCAGAAAATGATCACTGTCACACAAATGTCTTCAACTCTCCATTGAACGGAGGGAAGACTGAAAGACCAGTGGCTGAGAAAGTGCTGTGTGCAACACTGAAGTGTGTGGGGGCTCCAGTGTTGAGGCAGAGATCATGCCCTGCCAGAAGGTCTTCAACAATCCTGCACTAGTCAGTGGTCACAGTACCACCAGACAAACTGTTATAGGCATTAAAATTCCCATGCAGGAGTGAGTGAGTGAGGGAGGGGGGGAGGGAGGGAGGGGAGCTGTTTAAGGGGGGGGCGGAGTGAGTGAGTGAGTGTGAGAGTGAGAGTGAGAGTGAGAGTGAGAGTGAGAGTGAGAGTGAGAGTGAGTGAGTGAGTGAGTGAGTGAGTGAGTGAGTGAGTGAGTGAGTGAGTGAGTGAGTGGAGGGAGGGAGGGGAGGGAGGGAGGGAGGGGAGGGAGGGAGGGGAGGGAGGGAGGGGAGGGAGGGAGGGAGGGAGGGAGGGAGGGAGGGAGGGAGGGAGGGAGGGAGGGAGGGAGGGAGGGAGGGGAGGGAGGGGAGGGAGGGAGGGGAGGGAGGGAGGGGAGGGAGGGAGGGGAGGGAGGGGGGGAGGGAGGGAGGGGAGGGAGGGAGGGGAGGGAGGGAGGGGAGGGAGGGAGGGGAGGGAGGGAGGGGAGGGAGGGGAGGGAGGGGAGGGAGGGGAGGGAGGGGAGGGAGGGGAGGGAGGGAGGGAGGGAGGGAGGGAGGGAGGGAGGGAGGGAGGGAGGGAGGGGAGGGAGGGAGGGAGGGAGGGGAGGGAGGGAGGGGAGGGAGGGAGGGGAGGGAGGGAGGGGAGGGAGGGAGGGGAGGGAGGGAGGGGAGGGAGGGAGGGGAGGGAGGGAGGGGAGGGAGGGAGGGGAGGGAGGGAGGGGAGCTGTTTAAGGGGGGGGGGCGGAAGCGTAGTAGGCTGGCATTAGATACGTCAGCAGCATACTGCCTGCTCCTGTATAGCGTAACATGCTTTGTGAACTTCAATGGAGATCCCTGGAGGGAAAAAGGTATTCTGTTTGCAAAGTACTATTTATAAAATTTAGAGAACCGGCATTTGTGACTGCCTGTGTAATGATTCTAGTGCCACCAATCCACACTTCACATGAGGACCATTACAAAAATATTAGAGAAATTTGGGCTTATATTAAGGCATACAGATGATCACTATTCCCTCACTCCATTTGCAGGTGGAACAGGAAAGGAAACCACTAGTAGTTTACAAAGTACCTTCTACCATAGACCATGACTTGCAGAGTATGTATGTATGTATGATGATGATGATGATGATGAATACCTGAGTGGTTAGAGCCATTTTATATGCTATGTGGATGACTTGATTAATGTAGAAAAATATGCTAAATATGCTACAGTTTATAATATACACAGACCAGGCAAAACATGACCACCAACCAACTATCTGTATAAACCCATCCAGGCGATAGCAGCATCACCTAGCGAGGAATGACTGCTAGTCAGACACACGCATACAGCATGTAGTATCAATGACCATGCTGCCTGTGTGTAGAATTGAGAAGGCACGCGATCAATCTGAGTCTACTGACGGCAGCTTGTGACATCCTGGAGGCTCCGCATGAGCATTTTGGAAACTGCACAACTTGCTGGTGTAATAGGAGTGCTGTGGTGCCTTCAACACATAGTGAAACTGACATGAAACCACGTCCAGGCGTCATGGGGTTGGGCGACCACCCATCATTACAATGTCTGATGTCAAAGGCTGGGCAGACTGGTAAAACAGGACAGGTGGTGAACTGTGGCAGAACTAACATCAAACTTTAATGATGGACAGAGTAGAAGCCTGTCTGAACACACCGTGCACTGGACACTGGTAACAATGGGCCTTCGCAGCAAATGTCCCATGCATATGCCAATGTTAACACTACAACATTGGCGACTATGAAATGAGCACATGAGCACATGACCACAGACATGGACGAAGACACATTGGTAGAGTGTTGCATGCTCTGATCAATACCAATACCTTCTTTATCATGCCAATAAGAGGGCACAAATCTCTCATCTTCCATGGGAACAGCTCCTTGACACCTGTACTGTGAGATGGAGACAAATTGGTGGCAGCTCCAACATGCTCCGAAGAACATTCACACAGGTATCCATGGGTCTAGTGGAGCTCATGCAAAGTACCATGGGGACCAAGGAGTATCATACACCAATTGCAAACCACGTATGCCGCTTCATGACAATCATGTTTCCTGATGTCAGTGGCATTTTTCAGCAATATACTGCACCAAGTCACAAGGCCCGGAGTATGTCAACTACCTCTAGTGACCTACCAAGGCCCCACTACTTCCATGCCATGACGCATCACAAAAGATGGACATATCAGCTATTAGGGAGGTGGTGATAATGTTCTGGCTGATCAGTGTATAAAGTGGGCGAGTCCCATTTGGTAAATTAGCATG
Organism: Schistocerca gregaria; assembly: GCF_023897955.1. Taxonomy (NCBI): domain Eukaryota; kingdom Metazoa; phylum Arthropoda; class Insecta; order Orthoptera; family Acrididae; genus Schistocerca; species Schistocerca gregaria. Next base: position 543,486,506 of record NC_064931.1, read on the forward strand.
TGTATAGGACATCAATATTTTAAAGCAGATTCTTTATTCATTATTTGATGTAACTAAGTATTCTTGTGAGCTGTGGCTTGACCTCAGCTGACCAGGCACCGAATGCCAATGCCAACCCATGCCCTGTTCACATGCTGCTTGATGAACACTATTCTCACGAGTGGCACTGCTTATGAGGTGACACTTCAGAAATAGCATTTGTGGTGTTAGCCCACCAATCAGAGGGTTAGAAAGGGTCTCACGGAGCAGACTGGAAAGTGCTGTCCAGCAGAGCTCTCATCCTCTCTTGGCAGCCAGCCCTCGTCCCGATCAGATGCACCCTCCTGATCCTCTACGACACTACGACCATATAGTCTGGTGATGGCCTCCCCAGGCTGTGATGTATCGCTTCTGGCTGGCAACAACGCTGACAAATCAGTCAGTTTTCTATTTGCAACCATGCCTTATTTCAACCACTCACTCAGATGCCCACTAAATCCTGACAGCCTGACAGGCCCTGGCACCTACTCCTGCCCCCAGTAAGAATGACGAATCCTGTCTGTTATGAAGTGGCACGTGTTTGCTGTAGACAAAGTTCAGACCATGCATGGTCCACTCACATTAATGTGACCACCATGAATGTGTGACATCAACATGCAATAATCATTCTCACATGGTAGTTGGCAGCACTAACAGTGGAGGGTACATAAAGCATGCCAGGGGAGAAAGGACATAATCATTAGCTTTCAGACCAAGGGTGGAAGCATCTCTGATGTGGCTAAGCTTGTAAATTGTTTGCATGCCACTATGGTTAAAGTATACCATGCATGGCCAAATGACACTATCCAAAACTAGTGCTGAGGCAGCTGTTGTGCACCATGGGCCATAGATGAAAGGTGTTGACAACGGCTGCATAGATGTGGACAGACAAATACATGTGCAACTGTTTAACAACTATCCATCCAGATGAACTAAGGGGCTACTAACTGTCTCCTCAATGGCCGTTCAGCAAATGTTACTACATAATGGCCATTGCAGCAAGCCTCTGCCTCATGTACCCATGTTGACTGCTGTTCATAGGCAATGACGACTGGAATTTGCATGCCAATACCGCAACTGCACATTCACTGTGTGTCAACAGGTGGCCTTTACAGATGAATCACATTTTATGAACCACTGGACTGAATGCCAACACCCTGCCAGTATCGTTGGAATAGTCTGGGGCAGAGGAGGGAACTTTATGGTCTGAGGAATGTTTTCATAGAATTCCCTGTGTGAACTCATTATTCTAGAAGCACTATGGATCAACGAAAGTATGTATCTATGCTTGGGAACTATGTCCACCCCTACATGAAGTTTGTTTTTTCTTGGCATGATGGCATCTACCAGCACAAGAATGCCTGACGTCAGACAGCTTGCAGTGTAAGTGCATGTTTCAAAGGGCATCAGGATGAGTTTACTGTTCTCTCCTGGCCACCAAACTCCCCAGATTAAACCCAATCAAGAATCTTAGGGACCACCTCGATCAGGATGGTCATGTCATGAAACTTCAACCAAGAAACCTAGCACACTGGCCACAACTCTGGAGTCAGCATGGGTCCACATCCATGTCAGCATCTTCCAAAACCTCATTAACTCTCTTCTTGCATGTCTCACAGAGGTCCACACTGGTTATTCACGATTTTGAAATGGGGTCACATTAATGTGACTTGACAGTGAACATGCAAACACCATGGGACACACTCATCGTCAGCATTATTCTTAAAATAGCTCCAATAGCACGCAAGTGTAGGGATCCTCATTGCTGGGAACCAAGTTTCTTGGAGGGCAAAGGCAGTGGGAATGCATAGAAAACATCGCAGCTCAGGCAAGTGGAGGAAAAACCCATCGCAGTTCTGCTGAAGGTTTATGCTACCAGTACCCTGTAGGTGCAAGAAGGGACGAAGGAGGAAGGTCATGCCTCATGGCCACCCACTGCTACTGGTTGGAAGGCTACAGCATACAGCATCAGTACACATTGATTCTCAACCATTGGGGAGAGAGGGGGGGGGGGGCATCCAGGGGTACAGGGGGCACCAGGGTCGTCACCTCGTTTGAGACAAAGGTGGAATGTGCACAGCCCAGTGGCCACCAGAAGCTCCTTCTCCTTGGAGGACTACTACTTGTCCTCCAGATTCCACTGAAGGGAGCATCCCAAGGGACTCCTTCCTGGGAAGAAATACCAGAGGAGGGAGTTGCTTCTCCAGCTAGAGGCTGGGGCTGATGTCCCTGTCAGGCGGAGAATAGATGCCCTTAGGAGGGGTGTAGTTGAACAAGTACAGAGGGGGCCCCCCAATCATCAAGGGAGTAGGTATAGTCGAGCAGCTCTGAGGCCTCACGTAGAAGACATGGAGAGTGATGGTACAGTCACTAGAGAGGATGAAGTCTTAACTGTAGCATACGTCATCGTCTTACACATAGGGCATAGACAATCATTTTTTCTTCTTGTCCTCTTGTTTATGTGAGTATGTCAAGAGTCTTTTATTCTTGAATTTTCTTTTACCTATGGAAGACGGAGCAGTCCAAAGAACAGGGAAAATGGTACACCCCGCAGCCGATACAAATGGGGAGGGGCACAAGGAGCATTTGTGTACAACAGACACCCACAATCCCTCGTATTACAATGCAAAGACATGTGCCAAAATCTTTTGCTCTTGCAGCCCCGCAAGGGAGGGGGAACATACAGCTTCACAACACATCAATACACCATTATCCTGACCTTTTCACATTACGAGTCACCTTCAAAGGCCAAGATGAAGGCTCCAGTATCAACCGTGTTATCCTTTGGTCCCCACTGGACACAACGGACAAAATGCACCTCCTGTCATGCAACTCATGATCTGTCTGTTAAAGAAGACTGCAGTGGGAGACGATACCCTGTACCATAATGAGGCTGTTATGGGGAGTTAGGGTTACAGGAATGTCACTCAGTTTGTCGCAAGCGAGCATTGCCTGTAACTGAGCATAGTAGACTGTTTTATTCAGAACGGAGCCACTTAATTTTTCTGATCGTTGCCACTGCCTCAAACCTGTCCTAGAGGTATTCGAAGAAAAACAGTGATTTCATAGTCAAAAAGAAAGCCCCATCAGTTATACAACAAACTTCATATTGGAGGCACTATTTCTCCCCTAGCCTCTAACCTTTACATTTCCCCCATGGTGTAGTTAGGGAAGGAAACATTTTGGAGTTATATCTCTCCATGTTGCAATAAGTCTTACCTCCAGAAGAGACTGCTGGGACTATGCAACCACCAGCAGAAGAAGACCAATGGCTCTCCTCACAGGCACCACCCAGACATGGTTATGTGGCCAGCAAACTGTTGCCCAAGTTCCAATGCCCCAGCCAGAACAAACACACACTCCTTGGCATGTGGGCCACCACCACCACCACCACCACCACCACCACCACCACCACCACCTCTCCCCAATGGAATGGCTGGCTACGGTGATGGATCCTGGGTCAGCACGTTTTTTTTTTCCCCTTAAAAAAAAGGGGGGGGGGTGCACAAAACGTGGAATATATGGTACATTGGGTGATCTCCCTGGCACAGTCTGCACTTCTCTATAATTTGGAAAAGAAATAGCAGATCAAACCCAACCATGGAGGCCACACAGTTAAGAAGCTGTAGAATGCCAGAAGGGAAGAAAATGAGTGTCCAAAATCACAAACCAAATCCAAGCACAATCGGGACCAAGAAGACCATCCAATGGAAAGACAGAGAGGAAGAAATGAAAGTGTAAGGACAGACTTGCAGCATGAAAAGAGAAGTAGTGATGCAAGGACTAGGGGCCTGTGGTGGCCAAGCATTTATTCACAAGAGATGAGACCCCTGTAGGGTGACAAAGTATACATAACACCACTCACCAATCTCAGATGATTAGCCATTTCTTGATCTTCTGCTCCAGCCACATTTACAATGAATATATTGGATCAGGTTTATATGACTTTCTTTCATAGTACCTTGTGGTTGAAAGATGCTTGTAATAGATTTTACTTTCCTGTACTAAATTACTTAAGCAAGTGACCCCTGTAATTAACTCAAGTTCACTGATTCATGAAGGTTCATGTTTCACCTTCACCTTAAAAACTTATACTCATCAATTTCAGTACAAGTTTCCATCCTCTCTATTTTTATGCTTCTCTGTTACCTATCCAGCACATTTCTCCACCTTGATCTCTTGTTATCTGCACTATCTAGTAAGACCAAATACTTTTTCAAACTGTACAGTGACTTGTTTACTTCCCTAATCCTTTACCTCACCCCTCTATTGTGAAGATCTGTTTCCAGTTCATTGAAGACCGAGACATTTGACACGTTGCACAACATGCCAGATTGCCACGGATGTTGCCAGCTTGGGCAGCTGGTCACAGCTGCTTCCCCTGTAAAACCCCAGTGTTCTCATTCCAAAGTGAATGATCCCATTCTCCCATACTCCTTGAAAACTCCATGAGCACTCGTTGAATACGTGTTCTGTGAACCTGTGCAGATGTCTCGGTTAAGTGTGGAAGCTCTACATACCCCTGATATAGCAGAAATTCTAATGATCTGCCATTTGGGCCCAAGAACCAATCAGACCCCACGTATCCTGTTACAATTGCTAATCCCCTAGTGCTGACCATTAGAGAGTTGTAGCCATGTTCATTATAACAATAGCTCCCTCCAGCTCCTCTCGTTTATGCCGACTGGCTTCTTTTCAAGTTACAGAATGCATGTTAGCTTTTTAACCTGGCTGATACAGTATGGACAAAGAGGAATCTGTCACACAGTATGGGATTTAAGATAAATACAATCTGGACAATGAGGAACCTTTCATACACAATGGGATTTAACACAAGTAATCACTAATGTGAAAGAGCGGTTATGAAGCAGTCCTGATGCTGTACAGAGCCATCATGTTAAACGAGCCAGGTTCAATGCCACTGTAGTAGTAAGAAAAGCAATATTTGATAGTTTAGATCAGTCTGATGCTGATAGAATAGCTGGAATACGGCCATCCATTGTGCTATATCCTTTGTTCTTCAAAACTATGCTGGCCAACATCTAGAGCTGACTCACATTGAGGATGATCTTTTAGCTACCACTAAGCAAATCTGCAGTGTAGCTACTAAGTTAGAACAGCAATATGAACAGGTTAGAAATTTTATTCAGCATAATTTAGCAACCATTCACGAGGAGCTAAACTTAACAGCTGCCTTAGCAGTGACAAAAACACTGCACCATCTGTTCAATAATACCAATGCTATTTAGTTACATATTAGAACCCAATTAACCATTATCCAGCTTGGAATGCAACAAAGACTCAGTCCTAACCCACTACTTGCCAAATCCTTTCCGTGTATCATAACTAATTTTTCAACCTACTTGGTAGCACCTACGCACTAACTATCTACCACATCCAGGAATCAACTTTATCTCAATACTATACTGCTGCTAGAGTACACTTGTCTCACCACTCTGATACCTTGAATACACAGATATTTTTACCTGTTACTGTGCTAGTTGTAATTAGAGTGTTATCACCACCATACTTTTCCTGTAGCACAGACATCTGCAATGAAACATATCATCTGCCTGAAAAGTGAAATCTCAATTGTTAGTACGAACAGCCAAACTCACTCTGTTATGCCACTCACTGAACTCAAGCACTGCTTAAATGTGCTCTCCTTTGTCATTACACACTCATATCTCTGAAAGTAAAACCACCCTTTTCCTTACATAAATCAAGACATATCCCTGTTCCTCTGCTCTGGCATGGTTGTAGCAGTGCACGATCAACTGCTTGCGTCTGTTGGTAATGAGTCTTCTGTACATTGTGCCAGGTCCAACTGTTGTGCTCCTCTGTTATGATCATGCCTTTAAGTCTTAAAACTACCATGTTACTTTAAATGGCAGTGGACTTTCATTTAACATTTCCCATTGTGATTTGATTGTATCTTCTATTACACTATCAGCTCACTTAAACATATACACATATAATACAAATGTAAAAATCTTTTCTGCCAGAGGTATCTCTTGTACTGGCACAACCAGACAGCCGGCCTGCACTTCCTAACCATTTGAGATAGCCATCTCCTACAGTGATCAATAGACTTGTAGCCCATGAGCAAGGACAAATTACTGTTGGCTATGCTCATTTACAATTGGCACACGAGATAATATAACGTGATCAAACCAAATACTAATCTGTTCCTCTAACTCTGGCCATCCTAGTACTGAATGCCTGGATCTTATATAAAAAAGGTATATTGTAAATAATTACAATCACCAAATCCTGTTGTCTCCAAACAGCAATCAGGTGACTATCACACTCAAGCACATAATATGGAAATGAAGAAAGTTTTATTGTGAAGGCATGGCCCTACACTAATTCCAGTCCTTAGGATTACGGTAGTGACAGACAAGTTTTACTTTCATTGAGTGTTTCGATACTGCAACAGTAGTAGTTTTTTTGTTTTTTGTTTTTTCTCCTTTCTTCTTATGACAACAACATAGAAGAGTGAACTGTAATTTGAATGCAAGTAGTGTGTTATGGTTTAAAGGGATAGTTTGAACATTGAGCCTGGTGGCTCTCCCTTAAAGCTATATAGTATCAGTCAAGGCTACGCTGAAGAGCCAAAGAAAATGGTATACCTGCCTAATATCATGTAGGGCCCCTGCAAGCATGCAGAAATGCTACAACTCTATGTAGCACGGACTCGACTAATGTCTGAAGCAGTGATGGAAGAAACTGACACCATGAACCCTGCACGGCTATCCATAAATCCGTAAGAGTATGAAGGGGGTGGAGATCTCTTATGAACAGCATGTTGCAAGGCATCCCAGATAAGCGTATGTGTTTAAACTCAGAAGAGTGTTCCTGAAGTCCCTCTGAAGCAATTCTGGATGTGCGGGATGTTGCATTGTTCTGCTGGAATTCCCCAAGTCCCTCAGAATGCACAATGGACATGAATGACTGCATACGTGTCATCTGTCAGAGTCATATCTAGATGTATCAAGGATCCCATACCACTCCAACTGCACACACTCAACACCATTACAGAGCCTACACCAGCTTCAACTGCCCCTGCTGACATGCAGGATCCACGGATTCAAGAGGTTGTCTCCATACCCGTACACGTCCATCTGATCGATACAATTTGAAACGAGACTTGTCCGACCAAGCAATATGATTTCAGTCATCAACAGTCCTATGTCAGTGATGACGGTCCCAAGCGAGGTGTAAAGCTTTGTGTCATGTAGTCGTCAAAGGTACATGAGTGGGCCTTCAATTCCAAAAGCCCACAGCAATGATGTTTCATTGAATGGTTCACAAGCTGACACTTGTTGATGGCCCACCATTGAAATCTGCAGAAGGGTTGCACATCTGTCATGTTGAATGGTTCTCTTTAGTCGTCATTGGTCCCGTTCTTGCAGGATATTTTTATGGCCACAGCTATGTCGGAGATTTGATGTTTTACCGGATTTACGATATTCATGGTACACTCATAAAATGATCATACACGAAAATCCCCATTTCATCCCTACCTCGGAGATGTGTCCCATCGGTCGTGCATCGACTATACCACCATGCTCAAACTCACTCAAATCTTGATAACCCGCCATTGTACCAGCAGTAACCAATCTAACAACTACACCAGACACTTGTTGCCTCATATTGGTGCTGCTCACCACAACATCATATTCTGCCAGTTTACATACCTCTCTGTTTGAATGTGCAAGCCTATACCATTTTCTGTAGTGCTTCAAAGTATAATAGGATCATTAGTACTTTATGTTCAAATGAAAACACACAGAGGATCATGTAATCTGTGGATGGCATTAGGACACAGCTAGAACTGCCTAGAGGGACAGTCAATTAGTTTACCTTTTCAATAGTTCATAGTCACAAAGGCTAAAAGTAGTTTTATTTACAGTTCAAACCTAATTTTTTATTGAATTCCTGTACAAGGACCATTTGTTAGATGTAAGGCAAATCTATTTTACTACAGATCCATGTACCTTTTTTAAAAATAACCCTCCCTCCCTCTAACAATGGCAAACAACCTCTGCTAGGACCTTGCTTAGTATGACAGTGCGGGTCTCCCACATCGTCCCCTACACTCCTCAGAGTATGTGACATCATTATCATTCCTCCCTCTAAAGGATTTTGCTCCCCCGGACACTGATGTCCCACCTTGATGGAGTGTTGCAGCACTGTCTCTCGAAGCATGAGAGCTGGCCACTGGCCACCACCTCTCCGCAGCCCCTGCACTGTCGCTTCTGGCACTTTTAGTCCATCAATCCGTTCAGCGGTCTCACCACACCACCATTTCACCTCAAGGGCCTTGTGGCCACTAATTTTACAACCATATCCTATGACTGACATCAAAACACTGCCAAAAGTTTTATTTTTACTGTTGTTGTTGTGGTCTTCAATCCAGAACCTGGTTTGATGCAGCTCTCCATGCTACTCTATCTTGTGCAAGCTGCTTCATCTCCCGGTACCTACTGCAACCTACATCCTTCTGAATCTGTTTAGTGTATTTATCTCTTGGTCTCCCTCTACGATTTTTACCTCCACACTGCCCTCCAATACTAAACTGGTGATCCCTTGATGCCTCAGAATATGCCCTACCAGCCGATCCCTTCTTCTAGACAAGCTGTGCCACAAATTTCTTTTCTCTCCAATTCTATTCAATACCCTCTCATTAGTTATGTGACCTACCCATCTATTCTTCTGTAGCACCACATTTCGAAAGCTTCTATTCTCATCTTGTCTAAACTACTTATCGTCCATGTTTCACTTCCATACATGGCTACACTCCATACAAATACTTTCAGAAACGAATTCCTGACACTAATCTAATCTCGATGTTAACAAATTTCTCTTCTTCAGAAACGCTTTCCTTGCCATTGCCAGTCTACATTTTATATCCTCTCTACTTCGGCCTTCATCAGTTATTTTGCTCCCCAAATAGCAAAACTCCTTTACTACTTCAAGCGTCTCATTTCCTAATCTAATTCCGGCAGCATCACCCGATTTAATTCGACTACATTCCATTATCCTTGTTTTGCTTTTGTTGATGTTCATCTTATATATTCCTTTTAAGACACTGTCCATTCCGCTCAACTGCTCATCCAGGTCCATTGCTGTCTGACAGAATTAAAATGCTGTTGGTGAACCTCGAAGTTTTTATTTCTTGTCCATGGATTTTATTTCTTACTCCGAATTTTTCTTTTGTTTCCTTTACTGCTTGCTCTATATACAAATTGAATAACATCGGGGAGAGACTACAACCCTGTCTCACTCCCTTCCCAACCACTGCTTCCCTTTCATGTCCTTCAGCTCTTGTAACTGCCATCTGGTTTCTGTACAAATTGTAAATAGCCTTTTGCTCCCTGTATTTTAGCCCTCCCACCCTCAGAATTTGAAAGAGAGTATACCAGTCAACATTGTCAAAAGCTATCTCTGAGTCTACAAATGCTAGAAACATAGGTTTGTCTTTCCTTAATCTATATTCTAAGATAAGTCGTAGGGTCAGTATTGCCTCATGTTTTCCAATATTTCTACAGAATCCAAACTGATCTTCCCCGAGGTCGGCTTCTACCAGTTTTTCCATTCGCCTGTAAAGAATTCATGTTATTATTTTGCAGCTGTGGTTTATTAAACTGATAGTTCGGTAATTTTCACATCTGTCAACACCTGCTTTCTTTGGTATTTGAATTGCTATATTCTTCTTTAAGTCTGAGGGTATTTCGCTTGTCTCATACATCTTGCTCACTAGATGGTAGAGTTTTGTTAAGCCTGGCTCTCCTAAGGCTATCATTAGTTGTAATGGGATGTTGTCTATTGCTGGGGCCTAGTTTTGACTTACGTCTTTCAGTGCTCTGTCAAACTCTTTACGCAGTATCATACCTCCTATTTCCTCTTCATCTACATTCTCTTCCATTTACAGGGTGTTTCAAAAATGACCGGTGTATTTGAAATGGCAATACAAACTAAACGAGCAGCGATAGAAATACACCGTTTGTTGCAATATGCTTGGGACAACAGTACATTTTCAGGCAGACAAACTTTCGAAATTACAGTAGTTACAATTGTCAACAACAGATGGCGCTGCAGCCTGGGAAACACTATAGTATGATATTTTCCACATATCCATCATGCGTAGCAATAATATGGCGTAGTCTCTGAATGAAATTACCCGAAAACTTTGACAATGTGTCTGGCGGAATGGCTTCACATGCAGATGAAATGTACTGCTTCAGCTGTTCAATTGTTTCTGGATTCTGGCGGTACACCTGGTCTTCCAAGTGTCCCCACAGAAAGAAGTCACAGGGGTTCATGTCTGGTGAATAGGGAGGCCAATCCACGCCGCCTCCTGTATGTTTTGGATAACCCAAAGCAATCACACGATCATCGAAATATTCATTCAGGAAATTAAAGACGTCGGCCGTGCAATGTGGCCGGGCACCATCTTCCATAAACCACGAGGTGTTCGCAGTGTCGTCTAAGGCAGTTTGTACCGCCACAAATTCACAAAGAATGTCCAGATAGCGTGATGCAGTAATCGTTTCGGATCTGAAAAATGGGCCAATGATTCCTTTGGAAGAAATGGCGGCTCATACCAGTACTTTGAGGATGCAGGGACGATGGGACTGCAACATGGGGCTTTCCGGTTCCCCCTATGCGCCAGTTCTGTTTATTGATGAAGCCGTCCAGGTAAAAATAAGCTTCGTCAGTAAACCAAATGCTGCCCACATGCATATCGCCGTCATCAATCATGTGCACTATATCGTTAGCGAATGTCTCTCGTGCAGCAATGGTAGCGGCTGCTGAGGGGTTGCCGCGTTTGAATTTTGTATGGATAGAGGTGTAAACTCTGGCGCATGAGACGATACGTGGACGTTGGCGTCATTTGGACCGCAACTGCAACACGGCGAACGGAAACCCGAGGCCGCTGTTGGATCACCTGCTGCACTAGCTGCGCGTTGCCCTCTGTGGTTGCCGTACGTGGTCGCCCTACCTTTCCAGCACGTTCATTCGTCACGTTCCCAGTCCGTTGAAATTTTTCAAACAGATCCGTTATTGTATCGCTTTTCGATCCTTTGGTTACATTAAACTTCCATTGAAAACTTCGTCTTGTTGCAACAACACTGTGCTGTAGGCGGTGGAATTCCAACACCAGAAAAATCCTCTGTTCTAAGGAATAAACCATGCTGTCCACAGCACACTTGCACGTTGTGAACAGCACACGCTTACAGCAGAAAGATGACGTACAGAATGGCACACCCACAGACTGCGTTGTCTTCTATATTTTTCACACCACTTGCAGCGCCATCTGTTTTTGAAAATTGTAACTACTGTAATTTCGAAAGTTTGTCCGCCTGAAAATTTACTGTTGCCCCAAGCATATTGCAACAAACGATGTATTTCTATCGCTGTTCGTTTAGTTTTTATTGCCGGTCATTTTGGAAACACCCTATATATAATATTGTCCTCAAGAACATCGTCCTTGTATACACCCTCTATATACTCCTTCCACCTTTCTGCTTTCCCTTCTTTGCTTAGTACTGGGTTTCCATCTGAGCTCTTGAATTCATGCAATTCTTTCTCTTTTCTCCAAAGGTCTCTCTAATTTTCCTATCTTACCCCTAGTGAGATAAGCCTCTGCAACCTTACATTTGTCCTCTAGCCATCCCTACTTAGCCATTTTGCACTTCCTTTTGATCTCATTTTTGAGATGTTTGTATTCCTTTTTGCCTGCTTCATTTACTGCATTTTTGTATTTTCTCCTTTCATCAATTAAATTCAATATCTTTTCTGTTACCCAAGGATTTCTAGTAACCCTCGTCTTTTTTACCTACTTGATCCTCTGCTACCTTCACTATTTCTTCTCTCAAACCTACCCATTCTTCTTTTACCGTATTTCTTTCTCCCATTCTTGTCAATCGTTCCCTAATGCTCTCCCTGAAATTCTCTACAACCTCTGGTTCTTTCAGTTTATTCAGGTCCCATCTCCACAATTTCCCACCTTTTTGCAGTTTCTTCAGTTTTAATCTACAGTTCATAACCAATAGATCGTGGTCAGAGTCCACGTCTGCCCCTGGAAATGTCAAATTTAAAACCTGATACCTTCCAGTATCTCCAGGCTTCTTCCACGTGTACAACCTTCTTTCATGATTCTTGAACCAAGTGTTAGCTATGATTAAGTTATGCTCTGTGCAAAATTCTACCTGGCAGCATCCTCTTTCATTCCTTACTCCCATTCCATATTCACCTACTACGTTTCCTTCTCTTCCTTTTCCTACTGTCGAGTTCCAGTCACCCACGACTTAATTTTTGTCTCCCCTCACTACCCGAATAATCTCTTTTATCTCATCATACATTTTAACAATCTCTTCATCATCTGCGGAGCTAGTTGGCATATAAACTTTTACTACTGTAGTAGGCGTGGGCTCCATATCTATCCTCGCCACACTTACGCATTCACTATGCTGGTTGTAGTAGCGTATACGCATTCCTATTTTCCTATTCATTATTAAACCTACTCCTGCATTACCCCTATTTGATTTTGTATTTATAACCCTGTATTCACCTGACCAAAAGTCTTGTTCCTCCTGCCACTGAACTTCACTAATTCCCACTATATCTAACTTTAACCTATCCATTTCCCTTTGTAAATTTTCTAACCTATCTGCCTGATTAAGGGATCTGACATTCCACGCTTCAATCCGTAGAACGCCAGTTTTCTTTCTCCTGATAACATCCTCCAGAGTAGTCCCCACCCCGAGATCTGAATGGGGGACTGTTTTACCCAAGAGGACACCACTATCATTTATCCAAACAGTAATGTTGCATGCCCTCGGAAAATATTACAGCCGTAGTTCCCCCTTGCCTTCAGCCGTCCACAGTACCAGCACAGCAAGGCCATTTTGGTCAGTGTTACAAGGCCATGTCAGTCTATCATCGAGACTGTTGCCCCTGCAACTACTGAAAACTCTGCTGCCCCTCGTCAGGAACCACACGTAGGCCAAACGTGTGATAGAGAAAGCAAATGAAACCCTCACAGATTCTTATAATTGGGCTGTATGCAGAAATAACAGTATTCACTTTAGCACAAAGCGGGAAAAGAACTCTGCCACATTGAGCATAGATGATAAATCTATTGTTTTTAGGGATGACTACTGATTGTCAACTAACAATGAATGCACACACAAAGATTATGGAAAAAAGAAATGTCATCTGCATGTTATGCTCTGAGGGTTCTATCATCAGTTTATAACAACCAATGTCTTATGGTGACATACTATTCATTTGTACAATCAATTCTTAAGTATGGGACTCCTTTCAGGGGATCAAAGGCACAATGTAACACAGGAACACAATTTTCAAACTGCAGAAAACTGCCATAAGAATAACAAACAGCAGAGTTCATTGTTCTTAAAAATTATGAGTTCATCTACCTATCTGTACTGCATACCAGGAAACAATTACTTTGTATTTCGCTAATAGTTCCACACACAATCGTGGAAAAAGGGCAGTCTGTATTTACATTTACCATGGGAAAACAAACAAAAAATGCAAAACTTTTTCTAGCAGGGAGCACCGTTGTATAATAAGTGTCCAGAGATCAATGTAAATGGGAAGCTAAAATATACTTCATAAGTAATGCATACTACACAATTATAAAGTACTTAGAGTGATAATTAATAATGTAATGGAAGAGTGGTAATTAACAACAAAAGGAAATAACTACAACACCATGTTACACTACATGATCAAAGTGTAATGCTTTTTACAAGACTACAATGTGCGCACGATCTACTGTGCATAATATTGTGTTATTCACCTGAACTCAACATCTCAGACATCATGTGTGATGCCGACACAGTTTTGCAGACAGAGTGAAGGTAGGGCATTGAGATGTGCACGAGACGAAGTAGCATATTTATGATCAAGTTGATTTTTTCAGACAGAGTGAAGTGAGGGACTTAGCAGCAGGCTGATGGTTCTGGAGTCACCAGACAATGCCTGTAGGGTGTGCAGTGACAGTGTAAAAAGATTAGATTAATACTTGTTCCATAGATCATGAATACGACACTTCGTAATGATGTGGAATGCGTCAGGTGAAGGAACAGTACCAAACTGTGTATAAATAAAGAATATTGTACAATAGGGAGCAATCAAATTAGACAAAAGAATTGGAATTCAGGGGAATGTTGGATACAAGTCTGTGGCTTTGTCCAGTAACTTAGGAAACATGACAAATGACAAACAATATGGCGATAATAATGCAATGTTATTGATTCTTTTCAAATGGGCTAAGAGGTACATATCAGTCTGCCACTACAACCAAGTTTGTTTAGTATTACATTCATTGGCTTCACCAACTCACAACCAGACTTACCTTCAAACTAAACTATACCTTGGGCTAAGCTACTGAGCAATGTTTCGCTTTAACATTTGTTGGCTTCGCAAACTAACAACAAAACTGTGATTAATGCACCGAAAGGTGACTCGATGGCAGACATTAACATAATGTCCCTAGTCATAGCTGACAAGTTTTATCAACTATTCTTGACATGAGTAGTTGGTGAGACACTCACCTCACATTCAGGAGGATGGCATTTGCTCTGTCAAGCCAGGTTTGCCCAAGTCATTTCAAATGCCAGGATCATCCGCCAGTAAAACTATAGCTACCTGTAGTACCCTAATAAACAACAGCCTTAGACATTTTATGTGCCCGTGTATAGGTCTATTTATTTTTCTTGGATTATGACGACAAATCTCTTATCGCTATCAGATAGTCCCTGAGCAAATAAATGTCTTCCCCATCTATTTGGCCATCATCATCATCATAATATATCTGAGGAAGACTGGCATATTGTCCCCAAAATAATCTTTAAGTGCAGCTAAAGCAAATGGACCTAGACATAATGAGATTTTAATAGAAAAGGAAAATTTGTTGAACACTTAGTACGAAAATAATTTTACAGTATTTTTACACTACATTCATCCTTGTTTGTCACTGGGGCATTGCAGAAACACATGACAATTTATGTGAACCACTGCCACAATAACTATGCAGTGATCGGAAGTCCAGTATCAGAATGCAGTACAAAATCACTACCTACACACAGTTTAGACAGTTATACTACTAGTAACACCTCTCGGAACATACAGCCACAGAAATTTATCAGTAAACCACACAAAGATGCAGGACGCCTCTTGCAGCGTCTGCCACTTGAGTTGTCTAAAAATCTCGATGACACTTTCACAAACTTTTAACAAAATGTTCTGCTCTTCTTTGGAGCTCCTCTATCCTACTCTTCTCACTGGGTACTAGTTCCATGGAATACCATATTCGGCAAAGAGTTAAAATGCATTTTCCAACATGAATTTGACACTACGGTATGTCTTGTGACAGAATAAAACTGAATTTAATTACATATTCCACGACTTCAAAGCTTGAAACAGAGTACTCAACCTTTCTCTCAAGATCTGGAGGCAAAATAAAGATGAGCAAATTCAGAATAGCTCACATGCCTTACAATGGCTGTAACTATTAAAAGTACACAAAATCTATGTCCATTCCTCTACTTCCATATTCAACACTTTCCTGAACTCAGAAACCAGTATTCCAGAACATTCAAAGGAGTTTCTATAAACTCAATTCATCTCCAAGCAGCATACAACAATTGATTTAAAAAATGATACGTATCACAAACTGTGAACGATAAAGCAACTCAAAAATAAACAACAAAGCAAAAATAAAATTTTTCTGCAGATAAGAACATAGAAACTAAATAAAATACCATATATCGTTGCCTGCTGGAAAATAGAATAGGCTACTACAATATAAATTACTGAACTGCATTTTTTTAAATGATGTTCAAAATGACATGAGGTACATGTAAAATGGTTCACAAATACATTCCTAGTTCATTTTTTTCACCCATCTGATCTCTATCTCTCAACAAACACCGTAAAAATGAACAGAGTATGGGTACTATCTTGTACACTGACTTGCCAGTCAACTATGTAGCAGTCTCCCACCTCAAAAGAGACTGAATGAACGTTAGTGCTTGCACGCAAATAAATAAAACCAGCTAGCAATCCTATACTTGGTGTTTTACTCTGTAATCAGTGTACTTGATTCTACGGCGGGCTTCATGCTCGGCGAGATGAAGTCTGCTCTGCCCCCGGCTATCCTGATTTAAGTATCCTTTAGAAAGGCCACAGCTGACCACGTGTCCTATACCCATAAAACATATTCTATGCGTATGTATGTACTGAGATATTCTTTTCATGGCATCAGGATGACAAACTCTGTATCATTGTGCGATTATCCATGATTGAATGAATGAATAAATAATTAAATAAATAAATTACATCAATCATTAGAAATGCTGACAACTGCCCACCCTTTGAATTTTTGGGGGGGCTTATACGTTTACACACAACATGTTGCCGCATTTTTTCCGTATAGTTCGTCACAAGATTTAAAATGTTAATGACATTTGCTTTCGGGTTTGTTGAAACACTCCAGGGATGTAAACAGTCTCTAAATGCGTAAACAATAGCATTTTTTAAATATAAATTTCTCACCTTTTCCTTCGGTGGCGGTTGGTTTTTATTTACTTCCACTTTGAGATTACAGTAAATTTTATATTCGCTTGTCTCTTCTACGACTGATACGGCTAGCTCTTCGCTAAAAACTGTTTCAAAGCCCGGGTCTGAGTTCATAAACATATCACTGTCCATCCCCAGCTTCGGTACTCGATCGGGTTCCATGGCCCGCCTTTTCAAAACCCGCTTCGCACGCTGTCACTCAATCATCACCAAAGTTTATACACCAACTGATCAGTCACAGGCGTCTAGACTAAGCAGAAATGGACGCCCGAAAGCACCGTCAGATGTCTCTGTTGTCATGGTATTGTAATCCCTTCGACCATAGATACTAGTTTATGGTCGAAGTGTAATCCTGAACTGAGGATGTGCCATGAAGATCTTACCTGCATGGGAGTGCCCTTATTCACATATATGTTATGAGAAGTACGACCCCTGCAATAGAGTAGATATTTCTGCTCTACAGTTTTTAGATGAAGCTCGTATTTGGTGGGTTTTATGTTATATTCATATCCTACGAATGTATCTTGCTTCAAAATACTAGCACACTCAGGAGCTGTCGAAAAGGTGTTGGTACCGGTACAGCCTGTTGTAGTTGGTTCGTTCTGTCATAAAACCGTGCAGTTAAAGATATCTCAAGATGTGGTGACCTCTCAGTGGGGCATAATATAACATGGAGTGTCTGAGGTTTCTTTACTTAGGCCGTTATTTTTCTTAATATATGTATATGATCTGCTTCTCTCCATCAGCAAACTACACTGAAGAGCCAAAGAAATTAATACACCTGCCTAATAACATGTAGGGCCCCCACGAGCACGCAGAAGTGCCACAACACGAAATGACAAGGACTCGACTAATGTCTGAAGTAGTACTGGATGAAACTGACACCATGAATCCTGCAGGGCTACCATAAATTCGTAAGAGTATGTGGGGGTGGAGATCTCTTCTGAACAACACGTTGCAAGAAATCCCAGATATGCTCAATAACGTTCATGTCTGGGGAGTTTTGTGGCCAGCCGAATTTAAACTCAGAAGAGTGTTCCTGAAGCCACACTGTAACAATTCTGCACGTGTGGGGTGTCGCATTGTACTGCTGGAATTCCCCAAGTCCGTTGGAATGCACAATGGAAGTGAGTGGATGCAACTGACCAAAGAGGATGCTTACATATATGTCACCTGTCAGAGTCGTATCTAGATGTATCAGGGGTCCCACATCACTCCAACTGCACATGCTCCACATCATTACAGAGCCTCCAGCAGCATTAACAGACCCCCGCTGGCATGCAGGATCCACAGATTCATGACACTGCTTCCATACCTGTACACGTCCATCCGATCGATACAATTTGAAACGAGACTCGTCCGACCAGGCAACACATTCCCAGTCATCAACAGTTCATTGTCGGTGTTAACGGATCCAAGTGAGGTGCAAACCTTTGTGTCGTGCAGTCGTCAAGGACACACGAGTGGGCCTTCAGCTCCAAAGGCCCATATCGGTGATGTTTCTTTGAATGTTTCACAGGCTCACACTTGTTGGTGGCCCAGCATTGAAATCTGCAGCAATTTGCAGAAGGGTTGTACTTATGTCACGCTGAACAGTTCTCTCCAGTCGTCGTTGTTTCCGTTCTTGCAGGATCTTTTTCTAGCCACAGTGACGTTGGAGATTTGATGTTTTACCTGATTCCTGATATTCATGGCACACTTGTGAAATGCTCACATGGGAAAGTCCCGTCTTCATCGCTACCTTGCAGATGCTGTATCCCACCATTTGTGCGACAACTGTAACACCATGTTCAAACTCACTTAAATCTTGATAACCTGCCACTGTACCAGCGGTAATTAATTTAACAACTACACCAGACACTTGCTGTCTTATAGAGGCGTTGCCAAACACAGTGCCGTATTCTGCTGTTTACGTATCTCCCTATTTGAATATGTATGCCTATGACAGTTTATTTGGCGCTTCAGTGTATATAATTTCAGAATGTATGTTGACACGACAAGCATTGTCGTGGATAACACATTAGTCTTATATCTATGATGCTTGTCTTCACAACTAATTCATCTGATAAATCTAAGGCACTAGTTGAATTCACTTTTACACTAGATATAACGTGTCGCTACTTGCAATCTGCAATCACATTTATGCCAAAATAAATGTATTCAGACATACTTCTTAAAATTGATATAAAGTGGTTTACTTTCCTGTTTCATGTATATTCTCATGGGGCACACTAAATTCTCTTCTTCTTTGTTCCAAGTATATTCAAGCAGCTAGCAAATCCAAGAAATCAGTTTCTCATTCTGTACTGAAAATCAAATTTCTTGTTGTATTTATCTTCCATTTACTACATTCTCCAGTCTGCCTTCCATCATATATGTAAAATTAATTACAGCTTGCAGTTGAAAACTTAAATATTTTCAGTATGAACAAATTTTTGCGTTTACCTCATCACTTTACAAAAACATGCCTACCAGTGTTGATACCAAACCAAAAAATAGTCATAGAGCAGAATAGCTAATTACAATATTCAGTTTTAAATTTTTTTAAGTTTGCCATTGTCCTATATTCATCTTACTCAGTCACACTTTTATTTACTTATAGTTTCATTATAATTTGCTAGCTGCTCACACAAAACCTGGGACCAAGAAGGAGGTATTTCAATGTGACTTGCAAGACTGCAATTGGAGCAGGCAAGTACATCATTTTATAACAGTTACACTTGCAATTTTCTGAATTTTTAAAGTATGTATCAATAAATTTATCATTAAGTGATTTCTAGCTTATATGAGAATAAGTGGTAACAGTCTAAATCACAATTTCTTTTCTTTCTGTACAAAGTTGAAATTTATAAAACCTAAATTCAAAATTTAATTTGGACATCCCCTTTAGCAGTGGAACACAAACCAAATGGGTCCCTCATGCTGTGTGAAGATTAAAATCTAGTTAATACCAAGTTCTGGTGTACACTTATCAGATTACACAGCCTGAACATATTTTTTCCAAGTGAAAAGGTGGTGAATATTACCCTGCAATCGATCTATGAGACGTGTACTGGCAATATCTTTGAATTAAGACTACAAACAAGTGTTCATTTTGAACAACTTGTTCAGCCTCTACCAGCCACATCAGCTCCCTTATAGCATGTATAACACACCTGCCAATTTCCAAACATATCTGGAATAACTTAACTAAGAGATGCCATCACTATCTAGGTAATATAAGGCAGAACTGCAGAAAGACCCCACGATGCACCAAGTTTCCAAATGTGTAAAATCATGAGACAGACCTCTTCCCTTTGAGATCGGACCCAACATTACTGTGCTACGGTTTTTTATTTTATTTTAAATTCTGTCATGAATCACAAATGTTTATTACTCAGGTTATTAATTTTGGTCAATGATGATCATCTTCTGATCTAAAAATAAGCATACAGAGGTAGCTTGATGTACTACGTTTCCAAATTACATAAAATAAGGAATCAGAAATCACTATAACTAAATATGATGTTTCCATGCCATACCTGAGTAAATGTACTATATTACTCAACTAGTGTCATTGCATATTTTGATGGTAGTCACATTAACCAGCCATGCAAGCTTCATCAAAAAAATGTCAAATTTTGATTACTATAGATATCATCTACATGGGTACTCTGCAAATCACATTTAAGTGCCTGGCAGAGGGTTCATCGAATCACCTTCACAATTGTCTACAATTCCAATCTTATATAGCGCACGGAAAGAATGAACACCTATATCTTTCCGTACAAGCTCTGATTTGCCTTATTTTATCATGGTGATCGTTTCTTCCTATGGAGGTCGATGTCAACAAAATATTTTCGCATTCGGAGGCGAAAGTTGGTGATTGGAATTTTGTGAGAAGATTCCGTTGCACTCTCTCCAATATTTCGCAATAATACAAAACGTGCTGCCCTTCTTTGAACTTTTTCGATATACTTCGTCAGCAGTATTCTAAATGAGGATGGACAAGTGTAGTGTAGGCAGTCACCTTAGTAGATCTATCACATTTTCTAAGTGTCCTGCCAATAAAATGTAGTCTTTGGTTAACCTTCCCTACAACATTTTCTGTGTGTTCCTTCCAATTTAAGATGTTTGTAATTGAAATACCTAGGTATTTAGTTCTTTTAGATTAGACTGATTTACCATGTAACCGAAGTTTAACTAATTCCTTTTAGCACTCATGTGGATGATTTGATTTTTTTGATTTGCTTTGATTTTAACAGGGAAGCTAAAACAGCTGAGGTCTAACCCACCACTTCCCACATCAAAACTAAGTTTATTGTGCGGTATCGCTCCCTGTATATCTACTAAAGCCAACCAATGCCGTCAAATAGTGCAAGGAGTCCCTCTACTAGTTTTTTGTTAGACACAATTTCTTCAGGTCTAGTTGTCCCAAAGGTTCTGTGTCTTTTACTCTCCAGTGCCGTGTATTCGAAGCTTAAGTGTGATGCAGTTCCTTCACCCTCATCACAGGGGCTACATTTAGGGTCCTCTTCCGTTATACACATTCTGTGTAGGTGTTTTTTTAAATTCCCATGGCCGGTCATCAGTCCAGTCATGAGTTTGACCTCTTTCCTGTTCAATCCCAGGATTACAGAGCTTCTTTTAAAGCATGGTTTGTGCATCATTAGCTTACCATGTTTTTGTTTATGGACCTTGGTCCAATATCCTACATGCTGTGTCCTAAGCCAGTTACATAGTTCTAATTTGATCATAGCCTTGGTGATTGTCAGGAGAGATTCTGTTCCAATAAATGGAGTTGTGGCCCCCATCCTAGCCAATCCGTTGGCTTGTTCATCGCCACAGATCCCTGAGTGACCAGGGACCCACACTTGGTTTACCCTGTGGCTTCCCCATAGCTCCACCAGAGCCCTGTGGCATTCTGCAACAATCTTAGATCTTGTTGCAGGAGCTGCCAATGATTTCAGGGCTGCCTGGCTGTCTGAATAGATGTAACTGCTCTCTGACAGGAAATCACAAATCCAGTCACATAACTGAGACGATTCAATACAAGCTACTTGAGTGGTACAGTGTCAAAAGCCTTCCAGAAATCCAGAAATACGAAATCGATCTGAAATCCCTTGTCAATAGCACTCAACACTTCATGTGAATAAAGAGCTAGTTGTGTTTCACAGGAATGATGTTTTCTAAACCCATGTGTACTGTGTGTCAATAGACAGTTTTCTTCGAGGTAATTCATAATGTTTGAACATAATATATGTTCCGAAACTCTGCTGCATATCGACGTTACCGATTAGGCCTGTGATTTAGTGGATTACTCCTTCTACCTTTCTTGAATATTAATGTGACCTGTGCAACTTTTCATTCTTTGGGTACGGATCTTCCGTCTAGCGAAACGGTTGTATATGATTGTTGAGTATGGAGCTAATGCATCAGCATACTCCGAAAGGAACCTAATTGGTACACAGTCTGCACAAGAAGACTTGCTTTTATTAAGTGATTTAAGCTGCTTCACTACTCCGAAGATATTTACTTCTACGTTACTCATGTACTCATGTACACTGTTCTCGATTCGAATTCTGGAATATTTACTTCGTCTTCTTTTGTGAAGGCATTTCGAAAGGCTATGTTTAGTAACTCTGCTTTGGCAGCACTGTCTTCGATAGTATCACCATTGCTATCGAGCAGAGAAGGTATTGATTGTTTCTTGCCGCTAACATACTTCACATACGACGAGAATCTCTTTGGATTTTCTGCCAGGTTTCGAGACAAAGTTTCGTTGAGGAAACTGTTATAAGCATCTCGCAGTGAAGTCCGATCTAAATTTCGAGCTTCTGTAAAAGATCGCCAATATTGGAGATTTTGCGTCTGTTTAAATTTTTCATGTTTGTTTCGTTGTTTCTGCAACAGTGTTCTAACCCGTTTTGTGTACCAAGGAAGATCAGCTCTGTCGTTTGTTAATTTATTTGGTATAAATCTCTCAATTGCTGCCGATACTATTTCTTTGAATTCATGCCACATCTGTTCTACACTTATATTATTAATTTGGAATGAGTGGAGATTGTCTCTCAGGAATACGTCAAGTGACGTTTTATCTGCTTTTTTGAATAGGTATATTTTTCGCTTTTTTTTTTTTTTTGGAGGATTTGGGGGTTACAATATTCAATCTCGCTCCGACAACTCTGTGTTCACTAATCCCTGTATCCATTTTGATGTTCGTTATTAATTTAGGATTATTTGTTACTAAGAGGCCAAGTGTGTTTTCACAACCATTTACTATTCGCGTGGGCTCATGAACTAACTGCTCGAAAAAATTTTCAGAGAAGATGTTTAGCACAGTTTCGGATGATGTCTGATGCATACCTCTGGAATTTCGCCAACATATTGAGAGTAAATTAAAGTCACCACCAACTATAGTAGTAGTCGTGTACGTGTTTGAAATCAAACTCACGTTTTCATTGAACCTTTCAGCAACTATATCATCTGAATTTGGAGGTCGGTAAAAGAATCCAATTATTATTTTATTCCGGTTGCCAAGAATGACCTCTACCCACACAAACTCACAGGAAGTTTCTACTTCAGTTTGGCGACAAGGTAATCTACTTCTAACAACAAAAAACACACCACTGCCAACCGTGTTGAGTCTATCCTTTCGGAACACCGTTAGGTTCTTCGCACAAATTGCGCCTGAGCTTATATCTTACTTTGGCCACCTTTCAGTGCCTATAACTGTTTGAGCGTCTGTGCTTTCTATTAGCGCTTGGAGCTCTGGTACTTTCCCAACACAGCTGCTACAATTTACAACTGTTATACCAAATGTTCCCGTATCTACGTTCTTCCTGTGTTCGCCTGCACCCTTTGTGACTGAAGCCCTTCTTGTGTTTTCCCGAGACCCTTTAACCTAAACAAGCGCTCAGTCCACGCCACACAGCCCCTGCTACACGTGTAGCCACCTGACCTATGCAACAGAGCCCAAAACCCAACCACCCTCTGGCGCAAGTCGAGGAATCTGCATCCTACACGATCGCAGAACCGTCTGAGCCTCTGTTTCACACCCTCCACTCGGATATGTACCAGAGGTCCACAATCAGTCCTGTAGACTATGCTGCAAATGGTCAGCTCTGCTTTCATCTTGCAAGAAAGACTGGCAGCCTTTACCACTTCTGTTAGCCGCTCAAAACCAGAGTCAAAACCAGAGAGAATCTCTTCTGATCCAAAGTGACATACATCATTGGTACCAAAATGAGCAACCAGGCTGTACCCTGTGCTCTTCATGGCATCTGAATTGACTCTTTCCACATCTGGAATGACTCCACCTGGTATGCACACAGAGTGCACATTGGTTTTCTTTCCCATACATGTTGACACTGCAAGGAAACTAAGTACACCTCCATGCATCGACAAGTGATATGCCTACATTCTGGCCCGCTACATGTTGTTGCTGCACGTCAGTTCACACAACTTCCATTATAAATATTCTTTCTAACAAAATGTTCGAAATCTTTCCCACAGAATAGATTTCAAAATGCAGACGACTGTGCTTGTATACGAGGGGCACTCCAAAAGAAATGCACACTATTTGTGTAAAAATACAGTTTCCATTCTACATGTGTGGAAGTTTTACAGTGTGTAGATACATCCATCCCGCTTGTTGTCAAACTTAGTTCAACCTGTTCCCATGAGTGGCGCCATCACAACATGTCTTCAAGATGGCTGCTACACTTGACGTTCGTCAGAAGCAACGTGCTGTCATAGAATTCCCGTGCTGTGAAAACGAGACAGTGGGAAACATCCACAAGAGGTTGTAAAAGGTGTATGGAGATGCTGCTGTCTATCGCAGTACAGTTAGTCGGTGGGCAAGCAGGTTACATGATGAAAGCGGGCACAGCATTATTGAGGATTGTCTCCGCAGCGGCAGGCCTCATACTGCACACACTCCAGACAATGTTCAGAGAGTTAACGAATTGGTGACTGCTGACAGCCGCGTCACAGTGAACGAATTGTCACGCTACGTTGGGATAGGGGAAGGAAGTGTTTCCAGAATACTGAAAGTGTTGGCATTAGAAAAGATTTGTGCCAGATGGGTTCCCAGGATGTTGACAGTGGCTTACAAAGAAACAAGAAAAAAAGGTATACAGCGAACTTTGGGAACAGTACAAGAATGATGGAGATGAATTTCTCGGAAGAATTGTGACAGGTCATGAAACATGACTGCATCATTTTTCACCAGAGACGAAGAGGCAATCAATGGAGTGGCAGTATGCAAATTCACCCAAGAAAAATAATTCAAAACCACACCTTCTGCTCGAAAACTTATGGCTATGTTGTTTTTCGATTCCGAAGGACTCTTGCTTGTGGACATCATGCCAAGTGGAACCACCATAAATTCTGATCCATATGTCACAACACTGAAGAAACTTCAAGCCTGACTGAGCCGTTTTCGACCACATCGGCAAAATCAGGATGTTTTGCTGTTGCATGACAATGCAGGCCGCATGTCAACCAAAAAACCATGGAAGGAATCACAAAACTCGGATTGACAACACTGAAACACCCGCCTTACAGTCCTTACCTGGCACGCTGTGACGATCAACCCTTTGGGAAACTGAAAGACTGTCTTCGTGAAACAAGGTTTGAAGATGATGACTCCCTTGTGCACACTGCCAAACAGTGCCTCCAACAGGATGGTCCAGAATTTTACCGTGCGGGTATACAGATGCTGGTTCCAAGATGGCGTAAGGCAGTTGAGAGGGATGGAAATTATGTTGAGAAATGAAAATATTGCTCCTGAAGGATGTATCTACACACTGCAAAACTTTCAAACATGTAGAATAAAAGATGGATTTTTAAAAAATAGTGTGAATTTCTTTTGGAGTGACCCTTATATTATGTAATAAAATGTATTGAGGAAGGGACTTTATTAAAAATGATACTAACTGTGTTATAAAACTATACAGCAGTTGGTTGGTTGATCTGGGGGAGGGGACAAAACAGCGAGGTCATCGGTTCCATAGGATTAGGAAAGGATGGGGAAGGAAGTTGGCCATGCCCTTTCACAGGAACCATCCTGGCATTTGTCTAAAGTGATTTAAGAAAATTACGCAAAACCTAAATCTGGATGGCTGTACACGAGCATGCAATTTGCATTCATCATTAAAAACAAAATCCACAGCTCGTTAATAAAGCAGAACAAAAATCCTTTCAAGCTAGCAAACTGGTTCACAAACATATGCAAAAAGATCAACAATTGTCATTGGACATAATTAGCTTTTATTCATGAGCTACAGTTAACACAAAATGGAGAAACATAGGGGGTATTATCAAAAATATAGTACTAACTATTTTACAAAATATATATAACACAATTGTACAATGCAGTCGAATCATTTAAAAACAGGTCTGCAGCCCACCCATAAACTAAAACAAAGACAATTTTTTAATGGACAAGTTATGCCTGTACAATCCATGCCACCAAACTGGCAGTGCACCAGCTGGCTCACAATTACATGCAACTAAGAGAGGAACAATTGTCACCTCACATAGTCAGCGTATTTGTCACACACACTATCTAGTCACATGAGCCACAGGTAAAGCAAGAAATTGCAATGAGGAAGGCGACTTCATTGAAAATAAAATATTAACTATGTTACAAAATTAATAGTACAATTTTACAATGAAATTAGTAGTAAATTAGTAGTAAAGTCTGCAGTTCTCTAGTGAAGTAGAGCAAACAAAGACTTTTCAGCAGACGCACACAGAACACCCTGTCAATCGAGAGAACAGGTCTTCAGCTTGGAATCTCATTGACTGAAGTTGAATTGTCTTCAGTGATGAGTTCTGCTTCGAACTGAGCCCTGATCAGCAGTGAAGATGGGTCTGAAAATGCCCTGGACAGTGGTGCGATACCAAGCTGACTATCACCCACCATACAGTCCAAGAACCAGGAATAGTGGTCTGAGGCTCCATTTCTTTTCCCATCAGGACACGTTTGGTTGTTATCTGCAGTATCCTCACAGCATAGCAGAGCGTTAACGATATTCTACACACCATTTTGCTGCCCTTCATGGCAAACCATCATGGGTTTATATTTCAGTAAGATAATGCCAGACCTCACATGGTGAGAGAAGCTGGATGACTGCTTACATAAGGTCCAGAGGCAGATCAATATATTATTTAATTGCTCAATTTGTTAAGCTACTTCTCTTGAATAAATCATACAATTTTGCTGAAAATGTAACAATTTGTTTGTCTGTACATGTATATCACATCTACCTATTCAGTCTCATTAAAAATATTCCCTTGTGGTGCATTGTTTCTTTTTTGTCTTAAAGTGTATCTGAATGTCATAAAATATTCCTTTTTGGTGTATCGTTTCTTTTTTTGTCTTAAAGTGTATCTGAATGTCATAAAGGCATTAGGAATACTAATGTAAAGTAAAAATTGGAAATAAATATCACTGATGGGAATGTGAATATTTTAAGGAAACGGTAGTAGTGTAGTAGCTGGGCAGGAAGTTCAATGATAGGGTATCCATTGCTTCAGTATTAATCCATTCAATCAAGAAAATAAATGTCATGCAGTGTATTTTCTGGCAACATTTATAGATAATTTACTTGCTGGAATGTGTGAGAGTGCTAACATTAAATGTGTAAAGCGGTAATTAGAAGGGGAAGCTCAAACAAGGGTTAATTAGCATGCTGAACAGCTTGTTAATTGCCAAACTTTTGAAATGATTCCTTGAACAGCTGGGGCAAGCTAAGTAACTAACACTGAAAAACTATTTTCTAAATGGGCCAAGTTATAAGAGAGAGAAAGAGAATCTAAAAGAATTTTGTGTCAGGGAATTAAATAAATTAATATGTTAGGAGAGACTAATGGGGGGGGGGGGGGGTTTACAGAAATTTATACTTCAAAGAGGAGACTTTCAGAATCACTGCCATGGGAATTTGTCCACAATTCTACTAATTCTGTGTAAGAGTTTTTAAGTTTATTGAAAATATGGACAGTGCTCTGTGCTATAGACCAAAGCTTGTAAGACATAGAAAAAATAGTAGAAGTCAAGATAGAGGCAACTGCAATAATAACAATTTCAGCTGAAGTTCTGGAAATAGGTGGAGATATGGTAAGGATGGGCATAGCAATCAGGACAGGGACTGAGGGAACAGACAGCAAAGAGGAAACAGAAATTACAGGGGAAGAAGAAATAATTTCCAACAGTGAAGAGAAGATGAAAGCAAAATGACTAGAAAATAAGGCTCACAAAGTACCAATATTGAAGACAGGCAGTTGGTAAACTAACTGGTCACACACTTAAGATATGCATTAGGGCTAAAGAATATGGAAGGAATAGGATCTGGTAGGGATACATTGAGCAAGACAGTTATCAGGAGAAAGGCAATGGAAAGTTGTGGGGGACTACAATAAATACAATAGATGGAACATAATAAAGACGATAAGAATTGCAATATAAATAATTTTATCAGTGATCATTCTGATTACTATGTTGGAAAGTTATTTAACAACAATAATGTGGTTGAAATAAAACATAATGAAGTGAATAGTGTGGGTTTAGATTCAATTAAAATTAATGAAGTACCAGAAAGATAACCACCAGTTCTACCATATTTGGAAATAATTGTTCATGTGGAGCAGATGGGCAATGTAGTTAATAGCAGTGAAATTATTTAACATCAGTGAAACAATTGTTAGTAAAAGAGTGAATGGCCTTTCAGGCGATGATGCACAAATTTTAACACTAAAAGGCTTTTGTACTCAAACAAATGTCACATATAATTACATACTATGTAGGAAAGTTAGTCCAACAGCAATAGATAGTTTTTAAACCTTTTCAAGCAACAAGAGTGGCAGAATGGTTATAGTACCAATAACATAGATCATAAATATAATGCTTTCCTTATCATATTTCTCATGTTCTTTGAGAGTTCCTTTCCATTAGAATGTACCATCAGTAACATACAGCCTAGGTGGCTGACTAGTGGGAAAAGGATATCATGTAGAACAAAATGGGAATTACATCAAAATTTTAGAAGTGGCCACAATTAAGTTACAGTAGCCTGTTACAAACAGTATTGTAAGGTGCTTAAAATATTAGGAAGGCAAAGAGTATGTGGTATGCAAATAGAATTGCTATTTCACAGTATAAAATTAAAACCATATGATCAGTTGAGAAGGAAGTGTCAGGTCAGCAGCACTAGGTAGACGACATAAAGTCAGTTCTTAGTAAAAATATTTCTGTTGCTGATAAATCAGATATATGTACAGATTTCACAATCATTTTCTGAGCATTGCTGGTGAATAAAACCAATATGTAGTTTTTACATTTTAACATTCTTGCCAAATTCCTTTCCCAGATTGATGTCTGAAATACTCCTCTGTGATAAAGACAAGGGGGAGATTGAGTCAGTAATTAAATCACTGAAGACTAAGGACTCTCTTGGTTATGATGAAGTGCCTAGCAGAATACTAAAGTATTGTGCTGTACATGTTAGCCCTGTATTTAGCCATATTTTTAATTTTTCCTTTAGGAATGGTCAGTTTCCTTCACGATTAAAGTACTCAGTAACAA
Organism: Schistocerca gregaria; assembly: GCF_023897955.1. Lineage (NCBI taxonomy): Eukaryota > Metazoa > Arthropoda > Insecta > Orthoptera > Acrididae > Schistocerca > Schistocerca gregaria. The sequence goes on from NC_064931.1 coordinate 543,515,709, forward strand.
AGCCGCTTTATAAAAAGCGAGAAAGGGATAATGTAGACAATTTTAGACCTATTTCTATGCCATCAGTGTTCGCTAAAGTTATTGAAAAGGCTTTGTATGTAAGGATAATTGATCATTTTATATCACATGATTTGCTATCAAATGCACAGTTTGGCTTTATAAGTTGTTTAACAACTGAAAATTCTGTATTCTCTTTTCTCTGTGAGGTACTGGATGGGTTAAACAAAAGGTTTCAAACGCTACAATTATTTTTTGATTTAACTAAGGTGTTTGATTGTGTTGATCACAACATATTGCTCCAGAAGTTGGACCATTACAGAATAAAGGGAGTAGCTCACAAGTGCTTCACCTCTTTCTTTAGCAACAGACAGCAATATTGAGCATTGATGCACTGTGGGCTCTGAGTGGGGTACAGTCAAGTGGGGGGGGGGGGGGGTGCCCCGTGCCCAAGGGATCAGTGTTGGGTTCACTCCTGTTCCTTATTTATATAAACGATATGCCCCCAGTATTATGGATAACTCTGAAATATTTCTGTTTGCTGATGACTATAGCTTGGTAGTAAAGGATGTTGTATGCAACATTGGCTCGGTTTCAAATAGTGCAGTTCATGACCTACGTTCATTGTTTTTAGAAAATAAAATAGCACAAAATCACAGTAAGACTCAGTTTTTACAGTTTCTAACACGCAACTCAACAACACCTCACTTTTAATTTCACGGAATGGGCATATGTTTCGTGAAACTGAACAGTTCAAATTCCTAGGTGCTCAGATAGACAGTAAACTGTCATGGAACCCCACATTCAGATCTAGTTCAAAAGCTTAATGTTGCCATCTTTACTAATCGCCGTTATCTGAAGTGAGTGATCGTTCAACACGAAAATTAGTCTACTTTGCTTATTGTCATTCGCTTATGTTGTATGGTATTATTTTTCAGCAGGTCTAGTAGAAAAGGAATTTCATTAGAATTTAAAACTGAGGATAGTCATTATGGTATAAGCTGTTTTGTTATTCCTGGTCTGCACATGAAAAATATTCTTGGGGTGGACTTCTTGGCTACGTATGGATGCAACATCATTACAAAAGACGGGGTTATGGAGTCTGATGATGAAGACACAGAAAGAGGATGAGAATAAAGAAAGAACTAACAGTAGATAAAATGATGCGATATTTACATATGGAGTAAAGATATACTAATGTATATCTACTCAATTGCATATAAAGCATACATTTTATGTCTTCTATGTCTATGTGTGTTTCTAAGTATTTCGACGTTTTCATTGTATTGCTGTATATGATCACAACAGTTTATGTAACGTATGAGAAATAATGTGCACAACTGGAGTGAGAGTGATATCAGAAGTTTCATATGAATAAGAATAGAACACAGAGATTAACCTAGATGTTTCAGCTTGCATGAGAAGATATGCATATATGTTAGATGGAAGTGAAATGTGCAACAAGAATGTATTTGTCATGTACAGGTGAGGAGTTTTAGGGAATTTGTTATTAATATTTATGTGGACACATATGGAAGTTTCAGTATATACAGTTGTCAAGTGAAAAAGAAGAATTTTGGAGATTTTTTCTGTATGAACATGTATGAAAGTATTTGTGTGGAAAGAATGGTTATTTTAACAACAGAAGGGTTTTACTAGCTTGATCAGTAAGTTTTCATAAGACAGTCTTTGAGGTACCACTTTTTGGGGCTCTTTTGTTTGAACATTTTGATATGACGTGGCTTGGCTGGTTAGAGGTTACACAGCACTGCTGGTTGTACTCAGAGGAAGGAGTACAGTCACAGTAATGAGGACTGTATACAAGAAATTAGTTTCATTCGTCAGGTGCAACTGCAATAACTACCACAGCATTCAGAAATGACATTACTGAAAACGTTTTAGTGCAGTGAAATCGTTTATGACAAATACAAGAACTGCCAAAGGCATAATTTTCTAATTTAAAATAGTTTATTTCTGCTAGCCCAGAAAAGAAAAAAATATTTAAAAATAATTTAGTTGAGTGTCAGATTGGAGATATACAGAGCTATTCAAAACGTTCTAGACATTTCCAGGTGACTGTAAAAATGTTTGTGTTGGTGTTGGTGTAAGGCATCATATGATTACATATACAGAAACAGCAACCCAACAACCTTTTTTTCACAGTGATTTCTAGAAACGTGGCTGTGAGAACAACAGGAACGGAATTTTTCGTAGTTCATCCGACAATTGCAAGCAGACAGTGATAATTTTAACTTCCAATAGGATGATGCTAAACTGCTCTTCCACAGTGAAGTTCGTGAGTTGTTGGATACTGAGCTACTACGATGATGGATCGGTTCTGCATAAGCTGGCAGTCTCCTGTTGCTGGAATGATTACCACATTCTCCAGACCTAACATTGTGTGATTTTCACATGTAGGGTAACTAGAAAGACACTGTTTGCACATCACCACTTCCCTACATCATCACTGATTTATGAGGACATATCACAGCAGCTATGACTGATATCAATGTGGGCAAATTAGGCTGAGTGCAAGCTGAACTGGACTATACACTGGACTTTCACTGTGTTGTTAATGGTCCACACTTTGTTCACTACTGAACATGGCACAAAAAACTTCTTGAGTAGCTGTCTCCATACGTAAAATCATACAGTATCTAACCTCAACACAGACAAGTACTAAATGGGTACATTCAATGCAGTTGGCATGTTTTTATTGCACACACTCTTTTCATGAGATAATTAAATTAATTATATTACATATTATATTGTACAAAAATAGTGTGTACAATAAAAACTTGCAAACTGCACTCATTGTACCCACGTAATACTTACATATCTAAAGCCTCATCAGTTTTGAGTGCACTATAAAATTATTGGTCATTTCTAATACCAGCATCTTAAAATCCATATAGAAATAATAGTAATAAGATGAAATGAAATTTTAGTTAAAAATGATGGGCATTTTGAGTGTACTAGAATTAATTTAAAAAATCATTTTAGTGTGTCAGATGCAGTGTTGGATGGTCATGTTCCAATGAATTATTGTGGGATTAGCCATCTCCAACGAAATTACCGTTATTTAAAAGGAGATTTTGAAAACTCAGAAAAAATATATATAGAACTACTCTTTTATCATACTGAAATAAGAAATCTTTCTTAACTGTTTGGTTTATTAAATTTTTCGTATTTGCATCTCTAGTAATTTGGTTGTACTCTTATTGAAGCTTTTTTTCCATTTCACCCGCAATTAATCTTATCACAAATTCACCATTTAGCCATTGTATTCTTATGGTTTAAAATGAATCCCTCTGTTTTCATCTCTGTATTTTTACCATTGATCTCAAAAGGATAACTTTCAGGACCAGTTGAAGCCCAATCTGTAATCCAATTATTTCTTATTTCATCAGGCTATTCACCTAGCATACACCTTTTTTCCATGGTATTTTCACCATTATCAATATACACTACACCGTCTGTAACAAAATATATAATAGCATTTCCAAGTTTATATAACATATCGTATAATCTGAGACTTGTATTTGATGGAATGATTGCTGCTATAAAAATATATGTAGCTTTGTCATCTTCTACGTAATAATCCTTCAAACTGAACTTCATTTGAGCCATATTATCAATAAGAACATGTATATATATACTGTCTAAACGATCATCCAATACTATCTTGTAAAATGGTTGTAAATCTGTCACATACTCAGTTTTACTCGTATTTTGTCGTTGTCCAAATTTTCCCCATAATGAATTCAGACATGTTTTAGAAACAGCTCGTCTAAGTCAATATCCAATTTTTCTTTTATATATGTTATATACATCTCATTGGTTTCAAACTCATGGGGACTGGTTTCTGATTTTATTTCCATAAAGGCTTCCATATAATTTTTAAACAACTGGTTGCTTTTATTTCTAAAATTCTGCACTTTATAGATACCTAAAATTTTATATCCTTTTTCTATAGCTTTACTTACTTCATAAGCTGTCCAAGTTTAAAAAAAATTCTTTTGCTACTATTGTGTTTGCGTTTGTTTATTCTTTCTTCTGCTCATTTTAAATGTAAAAGAAACAACAGTTTTTCATTTTTATCAGTTTTCATTTGTTCAGGTAAAACAGGATGGTATAGTCCTCTAAGTAACATTACTTTACATTTTTCAAGTCCATACCATTTTTAGAATAACATATTGGCTTATATGTTTTTGTTGGGTGACCTGCAGGAAATAATCATAATACTGCACTGTTTGATGAAAACTACATATATTGATTTATTTTATTTTTGCACCAACACCCTCTGCTTTAGCTCTTAATAGTATTGTATTTGTACGATCAACATGATAAGCATCTCTTGAATTTAGTTTTCAACAACTTCAAGTAACTATTTTGATTTCTTATGTTTTTCATACACTGTTGGGTTAATCCAATTACATTCCCATATCTCTATTAAATTATATTCTGAATTCCACATTTCTATACTTCTTGTCAATGTCTTTTGGTATAAATAATTTACCGCTTCTCGATTTTTGTTGTCACTCGTTCCAGTTTTAAAACATTTTTTACAACCATGTGAATAAGAGTGACGGTATTTGTTTCCTTATCAAAGCCATCTACTTTAGCTCCAGCCACATTAACTACACCAACATTAAGTGCATGTTGAATATTATTATCGTTTAAACAACGTAACCAAGCTATACATTCTTTACTATAGTTTTCATTTTGTTCTTTATCCAGTACAGCAAATCTTCTATTAGATAAGACTTTAGGTCTGTATATAGCTATACAAACTCCAGCAGTTGTTAAATAATAGTATGTATATATATTAACTATTTCTAGGAATTCTTTTCTTAGTTCTAAATAGTCTCTTCTTAAAATATCTACATCAGAATTACAGTATTCATTAATTTATTTTTTCATCCATAACACATAATTTTCTTTAACTTCTTAAGCATGCCATTTGAGAAATATGTCCCTATCGTTGGGTTTCATAGTATTAGCATAATAATATTTGATATTATGAATCTACATCTACATTTATACTCTGCAAGCCACCCAACGGTGTGTGTCGGAGGGCACTTTACGTGCCACTGTCATTACCTCTCTTTCCTCCTCTAGTCGCGTATGGTTCGCAGGAAAAACGACTGTCTGAAAGCCTCCGTGCGCTCGAATCTCTCTAATTTTACATTCGTGATCTCCTCGGGAGGTATAATGGGAAAATTACTTAAGACTGATAGACAAAGTAAGAGCATATGGAATATCAGACCAACTGTGTGGCTGGATTGAAGAGTTTTTATCAAACAGAACACAGCATTATGTTATCAATGGAGAGACTCTACAGACGTTAAAGTAACCTCTGGCATGCCACAGGGGAATGTTACGGGACCATTGCTTTTCACAATATGTACACTCCTGACTACACTAACTAATGGAAAACTTACACTGTCTTGCAATAGATATTGCCTCACAATATCCTAGGATTAATTGTAATGTATTCAGATTTCTTATATATATCGTATAGTCAACAAAAAAACAAGTTCACCACTTTTCATTTGGTATATCACATTAAGTTAACCAATTAGTTAGTAGATGTGAAATCATATCATTGCCTATCCACACCCATTTTCATAAAAATATATGAAATTCCATTCACAAATAATAAGTGATTGTACACAGAATGTGTACTAAGACTTCCTGGGCGATGGAACTTCTTATTTTGACATAAAGATTCAGTTTGTTCAGATGTGACAACTGTAATTATTTTTGGTGTAGATGACTGTGTAGTTAACGATATTTTTCCCATAAAAGCCTTGAATAGCATCAGTATAATCTTGAGATAATTTGAGTCATTATTATAAGGGTACATTATTGCTCGAAAATGTCAGTTTTCTCTAGATCTAATGCATGATGAATATCATAAACGTGAACTGCATATAGATTTCCTTTTCCTTTTGGTGCACTTCCATTAACCTCGACCAACCAGAACTCTTCATCATCTATTTGTTTTTCCACTGGATTGTTATTGACCATATATTTCATAACTACATACTCAACTCTTATTTATAATTAAATATCAATATTATTGTAATCTAGATATACTTGTGACATAAATGATATGCTGCCTTTGTTACTTGTAATACCTTTTTAGTTTCACCTTTATAATACCATTTTATATTTTTTAAATTCCATTTATTCATAGTAGTTCCACAGTCAGCATTTTCATCTTTTACACCAAATCTTTGTTTATTCATAAAAGTTAAAGGTTCTTCATTCAATTCACCATTTAGCTCAAGATTGAGTGTTAACTAAAATAACACTAATGATTCTCTTAATGTATCATTGTTCGTTCAAATGTTTGTTGTTTACTCCTGTCATCCACAATTACAATTTTCATAAACAACAATAGTAAAAGTGCACTTCATTTATACATACTTGAAATACTATAAGGTGGTATTAAATTAGTTGAAGATTAATGAGACAGTGCTACCTAAATATTTACAAAAGTTAACAAAACCCCTAAGTGAACCAAGTACTTATTATTTTAATTATGAAAAATTCTAAAAAAATTATTTTTATTAAATTGATCCAGTCAGCAACCTCATCAACAACAAGCGTACTTATAATAATAAGCAAGTGTTCATGATTATTGATGAAATCGATAAACCATGGTTTAAGGCTAAAGGTATGGCGAAGCTTCGAGAATTTTCTCCTGGGGTATCGGCGAGGACCATTCGCAACCGTCTCCATGAAGCTGGGCTACGATCCCGCACACCGTTAGGCCGTCTTCCGCTCACACCCCAACATCGTGCAGCCCGCCTCCAGTGGTGTCGCGACAGGCGTGAATGGAGGGACGAATCGAGACGTGTCGTCTTCAGCGATGAGAGTTGCTTCTGCCTTGGTGCCAATGATGGTCGTATGCGTGTTTGGCGCCGTGCAGGTGAGCGCCACAATCAGGACTGCATACGACCGAGGCACACAGGGCCAACACCCAGCATCATGGTGTGGGGAGCGATCTCCTACACTGGCCGTACACCTCTGGTGATCGTCGAGGGGACACTGAATAGTGCACGGTACATCCAAAACGTCATCGAACCCATCGTTCTACCATTCCTAGACCGGCAAGGGAACTTGCTGTTCCAACAGGACAATGCACGTCCGCATGTATCCAGTGTCACCCAGCGTGTTCTAGAAGGTGTAAGTCAACTACCCTGGCCAGCAAGATCTCCGGATCTGTCCCCCATTGAGCATGTTTGGTACTGGATGAAGTGTCGTCTCATGCGGTCTGCACGTCCAGCACTAACGCTGGTCCAACTGAGGCGCCAGGTGGAAATGTCATGGCAAGCCGTTCCACAGGACTACATCCAGCATCTCTACGATCGTCTCCATGGGAGAATAGCAGCCTGCATTGCTGTGAAAGGTGGATATACACTGTACTAGTGCCAACATTGTGCATGCTCTGGTGCCTGTGTCTATGTGCCTGTGGTTCTGTCAGTGTGATCATGTGATGTATCTGACCCCAGGAATGTGTCAATAAAGTTTCCCCTTCCTGGGACAATGAATTCACGGTGTTCTTATTTCAATTTCCAGGAGTGTACATATTGTGAAAAGCAATGGTCCAATAACATTCCCCTGTGGCACGCCAGAGGTTACTTTAACGTCTGTAGAGTCTCTCCATTGATAACATAATGCTGTGTTCTGTTTGATAAAACCTCTTCAATCCAGCCACACAGCTGGTCTGATATTCCATAGGCTCTTACTTTGTCTATCAGTCTTAAGTAATTTTCCCATGTTTTGAATAAATGTGGCAAGTAACCTTTCTTTAGTTCTTTCAAATCACATGTTTCTGGAATTTACTTAGTTTTCCATGAATAAAACTGCTTATGTCTATAATTATTGGACCTAACTGTTTTATCTCCAATAACATTAATTTAGTTCCTGTGTAGGTAGTATATGACTTTACTGCATTTTCAACGCAGTAGTTCAGAATTATATGTGAATCATAGTGATTAGCACAGTGAGCTATAAATGTGTGGACATTATGTTTATTCGATATTATCCATCTACAGAATTCATCACTTGTTTTAAATTTACAAACAGTATCACCATTAAAAATTGTGACCTACTTTGAACTTTGGAATATGTATTCCTGTATCTTGTTGAGCTTCATTAACAAACCACTTGTATTTTCAGTACAGGTAAATGAATCCACTTTGGGCCGATTTTTTACAATGATTAACTCTTTTCCTTCAACTATATTATTGCAGTTTGAACATCCAAAAATGTAATAAGTTATATTTCTCTATTAACACAACAACCATTTTTACTACATTCTGATAACCTATGATGTGTATTATTCTCTAAATTTTCTTTCACATAAATCAGCTTTTGTCATTTTGCATTGTATGTAACATTAATAAATATTAATTTCTATGTCTAGATCACAGTTTCTACATTTTTCTAAGCCACATTTATGCACTATAGATCTAAAACATATCCTTTTACATTCTTCACATTTTAAGCTAAATCACAAACTTTTTAGTAATTAAAATTTAAGAACTTTCAGCATTGCAGCGCGCCAACAGTCGTGAGTATCGAAATAATAATGAAAAATCTGGCTCGATTGCACAAACTACCTAGTGTTTACCTAGGTTTCAACGTGGGTAACCACTCCTTCTTCAGAACAAATATAAAACAGCTTGCCTAAATAGGCATATTCAAAGGCTAAAATCAACACCTACAGTGGAAAGACCATATAAATTTTTTTTTACAAATACATCTCAACCCAGTGTGTATTGCCTCGCCCCAGCCAATGTACGATGGTCACAGGCTCTCCACCGAACTGAGGCGCAGCAGGCTGGTCACATGTGCGGCTTTCGAAATCACTGCGCATGTGCGCGGACAGGAAACGCTCTTTTTATGCATGGGAGCGTGATTACAACGTTAAAATGGATCGGGACCTAACTGATTGCCAAATGTTGTCGCACAAATGGCAAATTGAGCAAATGATGAAAGCGATGATATGGAAATTGAGACATATTTAATAGCAACACATGACAAACTTCGCACATGGATGGATAGTCAGCCATAAACTAATATGAAGGCCCTAGAATTAGGTAGAAATTACAAATAAACTAAAAAGATAGCTATGCTAAGGACATTACTGTTAACGGTTAAAACCGCGCTACATCGCCACAATACTAAGCAGCCGACCAGGGCATTGTCAGAAGATGTTACAGATTTATAACATAACTTGGCTCCATGATCTTATAATTACATAAAAGCCAATGAAGATATATAAAATACCTCCTAAAAGCGTGGAGCAATAATAAAATAGAAATGGTGTTCTTCTTAGCTAACAAAACCCACAACTTAGTAGGATGGAAAACGTACCAAAATGGGAGGGGGGGGCGTCGTTACCATCTCTGAACAATCAACATCGTGGACATGCATCAACCAGCTTCCACATCATGCAACTTAATGTGACGAATTAAGTAAGGGACCGAAACCTTCAAAGAAATTAGTTTTTTAATTGGAGCTGATCGTTAAGGACATTGTCTTTGGGATACTGCAGGTGTTTAAAAATCTGCATTTCCTCTAAGATGTCCAATTCTGAACTGAAAGGCCTAAGTCGCAAGAGGGCCCCGGGAGTAGGCAACATTACATTAGAACTACTGACGGCCTTGGGAGAGCCAGTCCTGACAAAACTCTACAATTTGGTGAGCAACATGTATGAGAGAGGCGAAATACCCTCAGACTTCAAGAAGAATATAGCAATTCAAATCCCAAAGAAAGCAGGTGTTTACAGATGTGAAAATTACCGAACTATCAGTTTAATAATCCACAGCTGCAAAATACTAACACGAATTCTTTACAGACGAATGGAAAAACTGGTAGAGGCTGACCTCGGGGAAGATCAGTTTGGATTCCATAGAAATATTGGAACACGTGAGGCAATACTGACCTTACGCCTTATCTTAGAAGAAAGATTAAGGAAAGGCAAACCTATGTTTCTAGCACTTGAAGACTGAGAGAAAGCTTTTGACAATGTTGACTGGAATAATCTCTTTCAAATTCTAAAGGTGGCAGGGGTAAAATACAGGGAGCGAATGGCTATTTACCATTTGTACAGAAACCAGATGGCAGTTATAAGAGTCGAGGGGCACGAAAGGGAAGCAGTGGTTGGGAAGGGAGTGAGACAGGGTTGTAGTCTCTCCCCGATGTTATTCAATTTGTATATAGAGCAAGCAGTAAAGGAAACAAAAGAAAAATTCGGAGTAAGAAATAAAATCCATGGACAAGAAATAAAAACTTCGAGGTTCACCAACAGCATTTTAATTCTGTCAGACAGCAAAGGACCTGGATGAGCAGTTGAGCGGAATGGACAGTGTCTTAAAAGGAGTATATAAGATGAACATCAACAAAAGCAAAACAAGGATAATGGAATGTAGTCGAATTAAATCGGGTGATGCTGCCGGAATTAGATTAGGAAATGAGACGCTTGAAGTAGTAAAGGAGTTTTGCTATTTGGGGAGCAAAATAACTGATGAAGGCCGAAGTAGAGAGGATATAAAATGTAGACTGGCAATGGCAAGGAAAGCGTTTCTGAAGAAGAGAAATTTGTTAACATCGAGATTAGATTAGTGTCAGGAATTCGTTTCTGAAAGTATTTGTATGGAGTGTAGCCATGTATGGAAGTGAAACATGGACGATAAGTAGTTTAGACAAGATGAGAATAGAAGCTTTCGAAATGTGGTGCTACAGAAGAATAGATGGGTAGGTCACATAACTAATGAGAGGGTATTGAATAGAATTGGAGAGAAAAGAAATTTGTGGCACAGCTTGTCTAGAAGAAGGGATCGGCTGGTAGGGCATATTCTGAGGCATCAAGGGATCACCAATTTAGTATTGGAGGGCAGCGTGGAGGGTAAAAATCGTAGAGGGAGACCAAGAGATGAATACACTAAGCAGATTCAGAAGGATGTAGGTTGCAGAAAGTACTGGGAGATGAAGAAGCTTGCACAGGGTAGAGTAGCGTGGAGAGCTCCATCAAGGCAGTCTCAGGACTGAAGACCACAACAACAACAACAGTGGCTACTACAGTTTTGAAATTCTATCTTTTTTTCCACTGTTTTGTGTGCTGCTAAATTGTATGATATACATATTTTTCTTTCTATTTTGTATTTATGTTAATTCCTATCATTACATATTTTGCTACATACATCACAGAAATATGATGATCGTAAGAATGCTGAAAAACTGTTAATGACACGAAAATGTTTGCGATTTTTATACAAATATATTCTTATTGTTTTCTCAGGACCATGATGGGCAACTAAATTGATACTTTTAGCACATACACTATTTATATGAATATCCCATAGTTGCTTGACACTTTTAATATTGTCTAGAACAACACCTTCTTCGTTGTAGTCGCCTAATTGGTTACATAATATCCTGGTTAACTCTATTTTTTCAGTTTGTATTATCTCCTTCTCTAATTTCGTAATATCACCAGTAGTTAGTTCCCTGCATAAGATAAAATCTGTGTGATATGTAAATACAACTATTATTGCTCTAAGACAACACTGGTTATCCCTGTTATTAATTCTAGCAATGCATCATTTAGTCTTTATTACCTTTGCTACCTCTTGGCATTGCTAACATTTGAATATTAAATGTGGTGTTTGTCACATCAGTAGAATCATCAGATGTTCATATATCTCTGATCTTAATTCACAAAAATTAAATAAGTTGTTTAATATTATTTGATGCTAAGTATCCTGTAGAGATTGGATGAAACTTCTTTTAATTGGCTGTTGTTGTAGTCAGCTAACATCCATTCCTAAAATTAGTTCTCTTTTTAGCTACTTCTACCATATAGTTACAAACTTTCGTCATACAATCTGTTTTCATACTAATGTTAGCAAGTTTTCCAATATTAGCACTTTTAAGGACAAATTTGTACTCAACAGTCCACTCTTTAAACTTTTCATTACACTTATATTTTATTTTTTTAATCTCAGATAAATCGTTCGCCAACAGTGTTTTGTCTTTTTCTTGCTAAAGTAGTCTACTACTGAATGGATAAATTTGATGGATCTCACTATTTTTTCTTGTCCCAGTGGTCGAATTTTTTCAAAGACATCATCGTCAAATCTGTAAAAGTAATTTATATTTGGTACACGTTTTGGTCTTATTTTGATCTTTTGGAATAATTCTTGTGAAATTGAGTACTTGTAAAATAATTAAATTAATAAATTCCAACTTTTTTAATTTACTATAGTTCTGGCTTTGACTTCAACTACTCCCATATTATTCATAATCCTTGTAGGAATAAATAAATTATGTGCTATAATTAAATTAATTACTTCATTATTTAATCTGTTGTAAATAATTAATTTATTTAATTTATTTATTTTTTTAATAACCACAAAGTTGGGCAATAGTGAATTGCTTCATTTTACTCACTTATTTAATATAAAACATTTAATTAAGGAATTTTAAAAAAGACTCAGCCAGATTTCTCATTTTTTATATATTCTTGGACACATTTCCTACTTCTGTTTCTATGTATGTCTTTACACAATAGATTTGAGTAAAAATATTCTATTTATTTGATATCTGACAATCAGCACATCTTTTTGTTTTTATTTATCACAGTCTTTTGTTCATAATTTTTCATCAAGATCAGTTTCTTTGAATACTACTCACTTAGAAGTCATGGTAAGTGAATTTTACAATAATATATAGAGATATTATTTCCACACACACAAAGCATTCGTTCATTGTTGTATTCTCTTGGTCATATTCATTTATACACTGTCTATAAATTGTATTATAGCAATCTGTTTTATATTTCTGTGAACTAAAATTGTCAGTTGGCTTCTAAGTTTTGCATAATTTACACGGTTTTGCTTGGGCACAGTCTGAAGACTGCTTTAGCTATTGATTGTTGGTTTCCATTTAATAAAAAAATTTTATTAGGAGAAAGTAAAATTTTCTAGTTCTAACAATGTATCTTTTAATATATTTATTACTTTGGGAACTAATGCTGAAGGTTTATTGCAATCAATACCAAATCAACTGTATCAACTGTATCAGCTCTAACTACTTTTTGTGGATTCATTATGTTCACACAAAGTATCATCCTTGAAATTAACGTACCTAAACTCAGAATTCAATCCAGTTGGGATTCCTGAACATCTTCTTGATACAAAACCCCATTTATCTCCACACAGATAAGTTCATGATAAAACAAATAAGTTTTTCATGTGTATGTCTTGACTACACTAACTAATGGAAAACTTACACTGTCTTGCACTAGATATTGCCTCACAATATCCTAGGATTAATTGTAATGTATTCAGATTTTTTGTATATATCGTATAGTCAACAAAAAAACAAGTTCACCACTTTTCATTTGGTATATCACATTTAGTTAACCAATTAGTTAGTAGATGTGAAATCATATCATTGCCTATCCACACCCATTTTCATAAAAATATATGAAATTCCATTCACAAATAATAAGTGATTGTACACAGAATGTGTACTAAGACTTCCTGGGCGATGGAACTTCTTATTTTGACATAAAGATTCAGTTTGTTCAGATGTGACAACTGTAATTATTTTTGGTGTAGATGACTGTGTAGTTAACGATATTTTTCCCATAAAAGCCTTGAATAGCATCAGTATAATCTTGAGATAATTTGAGTCATTATTATAAGGGTACATTATTGCTCGAAAATGTCAGTTTTCTCTAGATCTAATGCATGATGAATATCATAAACGTGAACTGCATATAGATTTCCTTTTCCTTTTGGTGCACTTCCATTAACCTCGACCAACCAGAACTCTTCATCATCTATTTGTTTTTCCACTGGATTGTTATTGACCATATATTTCATAACTACATACTCAACTCTTATTTATAATTAAATATCAATATTATTGTAATCTAGATATACTTGTGACATAAATGATATGCTGCCTTTGTTACTTGTAATACCTTTTTAGTTTCACCTTTATAATACCATTTTATATTTTTTAAATTCCATTTATTCATAGTAGTTCCACAGTCAGTATTTTCATCTTTTACACCAAATCTTTGTTTATTCATAAAAGTTAAAGGTTCTTCATTCAATTCACCATTTAGCTCAAGATTGAGTGTTAACTAAAATAACACTAATGATTCTCTTAATGTATCATTGTTCGTTCAAATGTTTGTTGTTTACTCCTGTCATCCACAATTACAATTTTCATAAACAACAATAGTAAAAGTGCACTTCATTTATACATACTTGAAATACTATAAGGTGGTATTAAATTAGTTGAAGATTAATGAGACAGTGCTACCTAAATATTTACAAAAGTTAACAAAACCCCTAAGTGAACCAAGTACTTATTATTTTAATTATGAAAAATTCTAAAAAATTATTTTTATTAAATTGATCCAGTCAGCAACCTCATCAACAACAAGCGTACTTATAATAATAAGCAAGTGTTCATGATTATTGATGAAATCGATAAACCATGGTTTAAGGCTAAAGGTATGGCGAAGCTTCGAGAATTTACGAGCAGCAGAAAGGCAATATCAGATGATGTTAAAAAATACATGAAAAAGTATAAGAATTGAAGAGTAATGATTCGTTACTCTTGCATCCATAGCAAATTTTATTAATGAACCTGGTTTATTTTCTTTGATCATTAAATCAAAAACTAGGTTAGACTGGGTTTATGAAGAAATTGTACCTTCAGTTCGTGAACATGTTAAATATAGAAGTAAAGAGATTTATCAAACTCTAACAACTTACTTTGAAAACTTATATAAAATTCGAGAAGATTACATATAGAACTTATGTGGAATAATTGATAGTGCTTTAGAAACAGTACAAGAAGGGAACATAGAGAATGATATATTATTACCTCATAATGTTTCTCAGAATTTAAAGCTGAAGATTATTCGATGAAAAATTTTAACATAAATATTATGTCATTAGATCACAACGAAATATTTACGAAGACAGTTATTTACAATTGAAGATAGATATCCAGATTGCGAATAAATGTCAAGACTGAACTATAATCCTAATTCAGTAAATGTATATCAAAGAATGAGAGAAACTTTAAGATTTCTTTGTTATTCATTTATTTAACTACTTTAAATGATTACACATACCTCGTTAAAGATATAATTATTCTTCATCAGATACAATATTTCTCACTACACACATTATTTAATAACACTTCTACAAACTTGACAGAAAGAATGATCTACTAAGCATTTATCAACACATTCTGTATGAAAGGTATGATTACATTTTGTTTTCAGAAACTGATGATTTTGGTCAATTAAATATGCAGAACAATGGTTACTTTCAGACTGATCCATTATTTCATATAGTTCTATTATTTGAATGATTCAGATATATTCCAAAACAGAGACATATTCCCCTAATTTATTCTATTTTGAAAATATCTCATGAAATTTTCAGACAGTATTTGTCTGTGTGATAATTGATACTAATCTATTTGTCCTGAAATTCTCTCATAAAATCTTCTAATAATATTTGTTCATATATTCCCAGTTTACCTTGTCCTGAAATTCACTTACAAATCTTCAGATATTTTTTGTCGATATGATGTATTATCGTAATTTAGTTTATCCTGAGATTCTCTTATAAAAGCCTCAAATAATATCTGGTATACAGATATATACAATCGAATTATATTATCCTGAAATTCTCTCACAAACTCTACAGCTAATTTTTGATATCTTCATATATTATTTCATTGTAATTTATCTGAAAAGTCTTTCATATAATTTTCAGATAATTTTTCTTTCTTTGCTACATATGTATGCCCAGTCAAATTCAGTAAATTAAATAAATGATCTAATTTTTATGTAATCCGCAACTATATCCTCATATGTTCTATTTCTCGAACACAATTCATGTAATTGCTCAAAAGTTAAATTTTTACATATAAGATGAATCATTTAAATAAGTAGTTGTCCAGAGCTTTTAGTTCCTTCACTTTTTTATTACTACTATTGTTAATATTTTTCGTGTCATTGTTATTGCTACTATTATTATTGTTATTGTTAAGATCGATATGCTAATGTTTTCTAAGTTTAGAATAGCCTCTTCTTCCAAACTGTTTTGCTCTAGCTTTTAATTTGCTTACTATTACACTCTCTATATATAATATTTTTTATAAGAAGAATGTAAAACTTTCTGTTTCTAGGAGATAGACTCATGTAAATGTAAACTCCTTTCACAGGTCCTGGAGGACCCTGCAGTACCATCCGGCCGCCATGTCATCCTAAGCCCACAGGTGTCACCGGATGTGGATATGGAGGGGCATGTTTTCAGTACACCACTCTCCCGCCTGTACATCCTTTTCTGAGACTCAAGCTGCTACTTCTTAATCCAGTAGCTCCTCAGTTTCCCTCATAAGTGCCAAGTGCAGCCCACTTGCCAACAGTACTCGGCAGACTGGACGGTCACCCATTCAAATGCTAGCCCAGCCCAACAGCGCTTAACTTTCGTGATCTGATGGGAACTAGTGTTACCACTATGGTAAGACCGTTGGTGCTATATACTCATACTGGTTGTAATTATGAAGATCTTCAATATATGAACCATTTGACAAACTGTAAAAAAATTAATTATTTATGACTCTATGATATTACCTTACATTGCCCTTATATTTTCAAGTTTTATGCTAGTGCACACTGCAAAACTTAAAAAAACTGTGCTAGATTCTTTAAATAGTTATATTTCAGCTTCTCTGTATAATATTCCAGCTGGGAAATCTTTCATGCCTGCAAAATTAACACAATATGAAATAGACTATGTGAAATTTATGTGGATTTCCAGGGTCTCAAGAATTTGACAACCTGTAAAAACTGACTTTAGTCACCACAAAAAAAATAATGTTTAATTTCACTTAAGGAACACCTGAGAGTAGAGTTTCTTAAAGTATTCATAAACAATACTTTTAGGTTGCATAAATAACTTACATTCTCATTGGATAATGATCTATGAATGTGATTACATCATCAGGATTACATACAGACGAAAAATATGAAAGTGTTAATTTTCTCATTCTTTTGTATGATACATTTGTATATAAAATTTTATTTTAATAAAGCATGTGCTCAGCTGCAAAATGAGTGGCAGGCATGAAAGTACATCCCTCAAGGCCACGGCCGCTACCTGACGTCAGCAGGGGTTGCAGGCTGTGATTCGCCTACCTCTTGGCTTTGCTGCCATGTAGGTACTGTTAGCGGTGCGGTAGGTCAGAGCAGCTGAAAGCTCAGTTTTAACATGCTATATCTAGTGTTCACGTCTGATATCAGTGTCTTACTGTTTGAAGAAAGGTGCTTTGATGTGTGCAGGAGCAACGGCCTACTTGTAGTACTCCTCCGGTCAGTGTACATAAAGGAGGGAAAGAAATTCGTAAAGAATCGAAAATTATCATATCGAATGTACTCAAGTTTTTTACTGAACTGGCCGACAATGAAGAAGCGAGGAACAACTTAAATTTTCAGCAAATGCAGAAACTTATTGCTAAAGCGTGTGATGTCTCCTAGTCAACTGTAGGCCATATTAGGAAATCTGTGTCATTGGCAGAATATGCAGACATGAGTGAGTGTTTCGATTCTTCAAGACAGGGATATGAACGTGAACGGAAATCAACCGACTTTGACGATTTTAACGAAGAGCTTGTGGGTGGAACTGTAGTTGCATATTAAGACAGAGGGGAGTATCCAACGGCTAAAGAAACACAGGCTGAGCCCCATGAAAAAGTAATAACTTGGGCTCACAGACCTCCATTCTTCGTATTCTCCGCTCCCTTGGATTCCAATTCAAGAAGTATAATGACGGACAGAAATTCTTTATGGAACGCAGAGACATTGCAGTGGCAAAAGCGAAGGCTTTGTCTACAATGCACTTCTTGCATGCTGAAGACACCAGGCCTGTAGTGTACTTAGATGAACCTTGGGTTTCACAGAACCACGCCAATAAGTGTATATGGCACGACTCCAAAGAAAACGGTGGTTTGAAGGGGCCTACTAATGGAGGTTCCGATTAATCATCACCCACGCTGGTTCATTAACCACAGGCTTCATACCAGAGGCCAAACTTGTTTTTCGTGGTGGGAAAAGCTCTTGGCAAATCGGTTACCATTCAGAAATGAATGGGAGAATTTTTAAGAATTAGTTTATTCGACTGTTGTCTGCACTGAAAGATAACGCCAGCTACCACTCCATTCAGATAGAAAATCTGCCACATTCAAATTAGCGCAAGGCAGATATTGTGCAGAACTTAAAGAGAAAGAATGTTTCATTTCCAGTCGATAAAGCGAAGGCTGAACTCCTGTCTAAGGAAGCAATCATAGGGTCCAAAAAGACTTACGGATTAGATCAACTGGCAAACGAAATGGGACACCAAGTGGTACGTCCACCACCATATCACTGTCCATATATTCCCATTTAATTGA
Source organism: Schistocerca gregaria (assembly GCF_023897955.1). Lineage (NCBI taxonomy): Eukaryota > Metazoa > Arthropoda > Insecta > Orthoptera > Acrididae > Schistocerca > Schistocerca gregaria. The sequence continues at coordinate 543,534,216 of NC_064931.1, forward strand.
TATGGACCCAAATAAAGAGAAAAGTAGCGAAAAGAAATACTACTTTCAAACTTTCTGATATCGAGAAGCTAACACACGAAGCTCTTGACAATGTTACTCAGCCGACTGTGGGGAACTGTGTGAAACGCCTTGCGGAAGTCAAGAAACACGGCATCTACCTGTGAACCCGTGTCTAAGGCCCTCTGAGTCTCGTGGACGAATAGCGCGAGCTGGGTTTCACACGACCGTCTTTTTCGAAACCCATGCTGATTCCTACAGAGTAGATTTCTAGTCTCCAGAAAAGACATTATATTCGAACATAATATGTGTTCCAAAATTCTACAACTGATCGACGTTAGAGATATAGGTCTATAGTTCTGCACATCTGTTCGACGTCCCTTTTTGAAAACGGGGATGACCTGTGCCCTTTTCCAATCCTTTGGAACGCTTCGCTCTTCTAGAGACCTACGGTACACCGCTGCAAGAAGGGGGGCAAGTTCCTTCGCGTACTCTGTGTAAAATCGAACTGGTATTCCATCAGGACCAGCGGCCTTTCCTCTTTTGAGCGATTTTAATTGTTTCTCTATCCCTCTGTCGTCTACTTCGATATCTACCATTTTGGCAACTGTGCGACAATCTAGAGAAGGAAGCACAGTGCAGTCTTCCTCTGTGAAACAGCTTTGGAAGAACACATTTAGTAATTCGGCCTTTAGTCTGTCATCCTCTGTTTCAGTACCATTTTGGTCACAGAGTGTCTGGACATTTTGTTTTGATCCACCTACCGCTTTGACATAGGACCAAAATTTCTTAGGATTTTCTGCCAAGTCAGTACATAGAACTTTACTTTCGAATTCATTGAAAGCCTCTCGCATAGCCCTCCTCACACTGCATTTCGCTTCAAGTAATTTTTGTTTGTCTGCAAGGCTTTGGCTATATTTATGTTTGCTGTGAAGTTCCCTTTGCTTCCGCAGCAGTTTTCTAACTCGGTTGTTGTACCACGGTGGCTCTTTCCCATCTCTTACGATCTTGCTTGGCACATACTCATCTAACGTATATTGTACCATGGTTTTGAACTTTGTCCACTGATCCTCAACACTGTCTGTACTTGAGACAAAACTTTTGTGTTGAGCCACCAAGTACTTTGAAATCTGCTTTTTGTCACTTTTGCTAAACAGAAAAATCTTCCTACCTTTTTTAATATTTCTATTTACGGCTGAAATCATCGATGCAGTAACCGCTTTATGATCGCTGATTCCCTGTTCTGCATTAACTGATTCAAATAGTTTGGGTCTGTTTGTCACCAGAAGGTCTAATATGTTATCGCCACGAGTCGGTTTTCTGTTTAACTGCTCAAGGTAGTTTTCAGATAAAGCACTTAAAAATATTTCACTGGATTCTTTGTCCCTGCCACCCGTTATGAACGTTTGAGTCTCCCAGTCTATATCCGGCAAATTTACTGTCTACAATAAAAAAAACTTTTCAGTGGGAAAGCATACTGAAATATACACTTCTGTACTTCCTGGTCTAAGGTAAATCTAAACACATATACTTGTTTATCATATACCTTTCTTTACAATACAACACATCTGTACAAATTATAATTAAGAGTTGAATTGATGTCATTTATCTTCTTATGATAATCTTCTCTAGTACTATCATATAGCTGGCCTTTCTGGCCGAGCGGTTCTAGGCGCTTCAGTCTGGAACCGCGTGACCACTACACAGTTTCGAATCCTGCCTTGGGCATGGATGTGTGTGATTTCTTTAGGTTAGTTAAGTTTAAGTAGTTCTAAGTTTTATGGGACTGATGACCTCAGATGTTAAGTCCTTTAGTGCTCAGAGCCAATTTTTGAGTGTTAGAATGTTTTCGTATTCAGCTTTTAGTACTTTTTTGTTGGCATAATTGTGTCGCAATACTTGCTTAATCAGGTTTTGTAACTAGTCTGATTTAGCTGATGAAAACTTATTTTCTAAGTAGTGTTTGGTAACTACATCATAACCATATGTTGGATATTTTATATCTACCTGTCTACTACCTTTTAAGTCAATATAACCTTTAGATGCCTTAAAAATGTTACTTAATTCTTTTTGAAATTGTTTGATTACATTCAGTTTTCCACCTAGTAATGATTTTCATTCTGCTCACTTATTATAAATATCACTTAGATAGTTGTTGGAGTGCTCAATTTATTATTTTGTTTTTGAATTTATATCTTTTTAATATTTTATAGAAAATCTTCTTTTTTGATTCCATTTTTTTTTAAATTTTTTACTATGTTCATTTGCTCATTCACCTAGCAGCTCCATTTACCCATGCCTTAGTTCTGAAAACGTTCATTTATTAGATTCAAACTATCATTAGACCTATAATTATCTGACAAAAGTTTTAAAACAGATACACAGGAATTACTGCATTACAATTTTGTATTCGTTGTCTATTATAGTACAACAAACTTGATACGAGATATTTAACGACTTCTTTAGAAATGTTTCCTCTAAATAAATCAAACTGGATCTTTTAATATATGAACAGCGATAAAAAAATTCTGTTTGATTCCTAAAGAAGTGGTTAATATCTTGGTTCAAGTGAGTTGTACCAAATAGACAATGAGTACAAAATTTTAATGAAGTAATTTGTGTATAGCTGTTTTAAACCTTTTGTGTGTATTTTTTTTAGAGAGTCTTCATCTTTTTCCCATCTGCAAACTCTTAACTAGAAAGTGTTTATCTTAGTTTAGGAAAATCATCTTCAGCAATCTTTTGTATCAAACTTTTACATTTCATACCTTTACTTGATCTTATTTTGTCTGTATTATGATAAGGATATAATATTGCTGAACTGAATAATATATCTGCATAAATTGATAACTCAACACAATAAAATTTTTCATCGATATTGTCCACAGTAATCTGTTTTTTAATGAACAGATCCATTAATCCATCTCTACCTTCATATTCTTTTCCACTAGTATTTAATTTACCTCCCTCAAATTTTACTGTTAAATCACCAACATATTTAAATATAGAGACTGGTTTCAATAATAAAACTTTATCTTCACTATGACTGATATAATTTAACATTCTATCACTTATATTTATTTTCCTACTGTCATCTTTAGCTGGAGCTATCTTTTTTTTCTATCTTTAATCTCATTGTCATACGTCTTTAATGCATCTTGTGTTTCTGATTTGGTTAATGTATAGTCAACAAAGCAGAATGATCATCAGACCACTCATACTTTGGAAATACATATCTTGGTACATCACCAAATTCTTCTAGATGACTATCCCAGTTTGGAACCATTTGATTTTCAACCTCAGTATTTTCTTCAGTAGCTTTCAATACAGGATCACCAAAATCAAAATTATTTTTCTTAACCTGTCGACCACCTATCAGCACACTGGACTCGCATTTGGGAGGATGACGGTTCAAACCTGTATCCGTCCATTTTGATTTACGTTTTCCATGATTTCCCTAAATCGCTTCAGGCAAATTCCAGGATGGTTCCTTTGACAGGGTGTGGCTGATTTCCTTCCCTAATCTGATGTGACCGATGACCTCGCTGTTTGGTCTCTTCCCCAAATCAACCCAACACAACTTTTTGATTGCATTAGTAACAGGTTGACTTTCTTTTTTATATATTTCGTATTCTCTTCTTGGTTATTTCTTCCAAAACTTGAATCCTCCTTTCAGTTCTTCAATTTTTTTCTATTTCACTTACTTTTTAATGACGTCTGCATCATATTCCTAAAACATTCACTAACGATAAATGAAATTTATTTTTACGTATGGATTCATAAAAATTAATAAGATAATACATTCTGCTTCTATTCTTATAAAAAAGTACCATTCACATTATCAGGCACACATTTTGCTTCTTTACTAGCCCATGAACGATTAGTATAATGTTGATCATTTCTTTCTAATTTTTCATATTCTATTATATAATCAAGAACTTCTCAAAATTAATTTATATATTCAAGTAAAATACCAGCATCATGGTCTAATACATACACAATATCATATTTGAAAGTGCTCATTTAATGAGGATAAAAAAATTAGGTTTTGAAATCTGTTATACAACATCTGAATTTCCCTTCATTAGGTTTCCTAGACATATCTTTTGTAAGAAATCCACCCTGGTCATTCCAACATGTGCTACATATGTCATTAAAATCATCAAATTATAAATTACTACTGACAATCTGTAATGTCACAATAGGTGTCTTAACATGACTAAATTTAGTACCAAAACATATCTGCATGCTATCTGATATAGAAAATCGGAATTAAATCGACCTTTACGGAACTAATTAACATCTACATCTACATATATACTCCGCTAGCCACCAAGCAGTGTGTGGTAGGGGCACAATAGGCACCAAAGTCATATTTCCTCCCTCTGTTCCACTCATGGATCGCACAAGGGAAAAACGATTATATGAACGCCTCTGTACGAGTTCTAATTTCCCTTATCTTTGAATGGTGTTGGTGGTTAATAATATATGTTCTACATCCTCGGTGAAGATTGAATTTCGGAATTTAGTGAGGAGCCCCTTCTGTTTAGTGCGCGGGCTATCTGCAAGTGTGTCCCACTTCAAACTTTCTATGAGATTTGTAACGCTCTCACGATGGCTAAATGTACCAGTCACGAATATTGCTGCTCTTTTTGGACCTTCTCAATCTCTTGAATCAGACCCAACTGGTAGGAGTCCCATACAAACGAACAATACTCTAAGACTGAACAAACTAACTTATTGTAAGCTATTTCCTTTGTCGAAGGACTGCATCCCTTCAGGATTCTACCAATAAACCGCAAATTAGAGTTCTCCTTACCCGTTACTTGTGTAATCTGATAATTCCATTTGAGATCATTTTGAATATCCACACGCAGATACGTGACAGATGTTACCACTTCCAAAGGCTGGGCATTTATTTTGTACTCGTACATTAATGAGGATATTCGCCTTGTTATATCCAGCAGGTTACACTTACTAATATTGAGAGATAACTGCCAGTCATTACACCACGCATTTGGTTGGTTGGTGGGTTTGTGGGGGGTTGAAAGGACCAGACTACACCACACAGTTATTTTCTGCAAATCCTCACTGATTTGTTCACAACTTTTGTGTGATACTACTTTCTTGTAGACTATAGCATCATCAGCAAACAGTCTTATTCTGCTGTCAATACCATCAACCAGATCGTTTATGTAAATCGTAAAGAGCAGCGGAGCTATTATGCTGCCCTGGGGGCACACCTGAAGTTATGCTTGTTTCTGTTGATGTCTCCCCATTTAGGACGACATACTACTCCCTGTCTGTTAGAAAACTTTCTATCCAGCTGCATATGTCATCGGATCATCGGATAGACCATAAGCGCGCACTTTTTGGAGCAAGCAACAGTGCCGAACTGAGTCGAACGCCTTTCGAAAGTCGAGAAATATGGCATCATGCTGGCAGCCGGTATCTGGAGCCTGTTGTATATCATACACAAAGAGGGCTAGCTGTGTCTCGCATGACAGTTGTTTCCTTAAACGGTGCTCCTTTCTGCAGTTGAGCTTCTCAGAGTCTAGAATGGTCATTATGTCTGAACACAAAATATGTTCCATGACTCTACAACAAATCGATGTCAGTGAAATTGGCGGGTAATTATGTGCATCCGATTTTGTGCCTGTTTTATAGATTGCTATGACCTGGGCCTTCTTCCAGTCCCATGGAACTTTCCGCTGTTCCAATGATCTCTGATAGATGATGGATAAGAATGGTGCTATATTTGTAGCATAGTCAATATAAAATCTCACGGGGATACTGTCTGGGCCAGATGCCTTCCTGGCGTCTAACGATCTTAACTGTTTTACAATCCCAAATACACTAAACACTATGTCATCCATCCTTTCGTTTGTTCGATAATTGAAAGGGGGAATAGTGCTACAGTCCTCTATCATAAACGAGTTTTTGAAAGCTAGGTTTAGAATTTCGGCCATCTGTTTATCATCATCAGTTACATTACACGTGCTGTGAGCAAGAGAAGGTATTGAATTATTGTAGCGTTCATTGTTTTTACGTATGACCAAAATTTTTTGAGATTATTTTATGAATCTGCAGATTAAATATTGCTTTCAAATTAGTTAAAGGAATCTTTCATTGTCCTTCTGACAGCTGCTTTCATTCCGCATAATTTCTGTTTGTCAGCGAAGCAGTGACTACTTTTAAAACGACTGCGCAAAATTCTCTTCTTCCTTAGCAAGTTCATAATAATTTTTGTTGTACCATGGTGGATACTTTCCCTCCCCTATATTTTTGCTAGGCACGTACTTCTCTAGCACTTGGTGGACAATACCTTTAAATTCCGCCCAAAGATGCTCAATATCTATATGTCCTGCAGTGAATGCTTGGAGTTGACTATGAAGATATTCATTAATGCCACTTTTATTTGCTTTCCCAAACAAGAAAACTCTACTCTGTTTCTTAGGTTTTCTTGCAACTTCCACTGACATACAAACCACAACGACATTATGGTCGCTAATACCTTCTTCTAGATTAATTTCCTCAAAAAGATCAGGTCTGTTTGTCGTTAAGATATGTAATATGTTCCCATCTCGAGTTGGTTTTCTAACCAATTGCTCAAGTTTGTATGTTGAAAGCGCTCCTAGAATAACTTCACACAAATCTTTGCTTCTACCCCCTGTGATAAACGTCTAATTTCCACAGTCAGTGGATGCCAGATTAAAGTCTCCACCTACAACTAATGGATAATTTGGATGTTTACTTCCTCTGTACCCAAGACTTTCCCTGAAACGTGCTGCTTCATTTGTTGCAGATGCTGGTGGTCCATAAAACATCCTAATACGATGGTCAATCCTTGTCTGATTGAAAGCTTTATCCAGACTAATTCACAATCCAACACAGTATCGATCTTAACTACATTTAAACAGCTTTTAACTGCGATGAACAAACCACCTCTCATAGCATCAGTCATAACCTTCCTAAACATTGTCCAATCCGAGTTCAAAATTTCACCGCTTTTAATGTCTGGTTTTAACCAGCTTTCAGTACCTTATACAATACTGGCACTGCTACTGTTTATTTTGGAGAGTAACTCAGGGATCTTGCTACAGACACTTCGACAACTTACTAACATTAGATTAAGCATATTTAAATCCTTTGGAATAACCTGTTTAGGCGAATTAACAATTTTTACAGTTGGCACACCCACTGAAGTGACAGAAACTGGTAATTTTTCAGGCCAACAGATTGCTTCCCGTGGGGAGGAACCTAATCTAAAAAAACCCATGTTCACTTCCCAAGTACTGTGCTATCCATGTAGCTGCTTCGGCTGTGTAGTGCACCCCTGATCTATCGAGGGGGCGTCCTACAACCCTCCTTCCCAAAGTGTAGGCAAAGGAATCTGCAACCATTTTCGTCTCAGAGTTGTCGTAGCCTCTGGTTTAGATTCTCCTCTCGACTCCAAGCCAGAGGACCTCGGTCCACCCTGGGTGCGATGCTGCAGATCGTCAACTTGGCTTCCACTCCTCGAGAGATGGAGGCCGCCTTCGCCAATTTAGCCAGCCGTCGAAAGGACCCAAGGATTTCCTCGGAACCCCGACGACGGCATCGTTGGTGCCGACATGTGCAACAATCTGCAGATGGCTGCATCCTGCACGCTGGACAGCTGCTGGAATATCCTCTTCCACATCTTGGACAAGACCCCTCGGCAAGCACACTGAGTGAACGTTTTACTTCTTCCCCTCCCAAGCCGCTATGTTCCTGAGGGGCTCCATGACCCACCGAACATTGGAGCTCCCAATAACCAACAAAGCACTACTAACTGTGAAATAATCTCAGCCCCAACTACAACATGCCCGTAGAAACAATATGGGTCGACGTATTTTCTTTTTCATTCTTATGTGCACGTCCTGTGTCCTTATTTCCGTTTTTTCCCCATTCCTTAATGTGTATGGTCATGTGTGAGTGATTTGAATGTAGTAGCAGATGAGCCAGAGAAGTGGTGGGTTTCTTAATCTTCTACCAACCTAAATCGTGTTAGTGGAAGGCAGAGAGCAGGAACACGAGGGTTTGGCTAAAGATGTGTAAAGCTAAACGTTTTCCTAGCAGAGGTTGGTCATGGGCCTCCCCCACCACCTTGGGCTGTTCGGGGAGAGCTCCGCGTGACGGTTAGTCAAGGGTGTTTTTGAAGACAGGTAAGCGACCAGACATTCCCTTAGAATGGCTGCGTCAAACACAGGATAAATAGTATTTGAATATGTTACTTATTTGTTAAACTCAACAATTTTTCTCGTAGCTATTTTTGCAATGATCATTTAGTTACCACTTGTAACTTTTAGTTCAATTAATCTTGTGCAGAATAATGTGATTTCCGTAAGGCGCGACCACAGGGTCTATAAATTCAAATCTCAACCTAAACTTTAAAAGTTATAGCTTGCCTTCGTATTTTTATTTGTTGTAAACATTTTTAAATTATCAAAAAAATCTGTATTGAGTGTGCATGTAGCAAGATGAGTTGATTTGTTTCCAAGCACTTCACTCTAAAAAATATTCCGCCACCATATCCTGCTCGAAGCCAGCCATGAGGTGTATACAATTCTTGTGTCACCATTCACTTGCCCATGCGGATTTGGTGCATGTGAAAGTCTGTGTTTTAAAATAGAGCAGTGACCAAGTGCTCCCCAGATCTTCTGATCCCCACAGGACTATTCAGATTAAAGCAAACGTGGCTTGTAATTCTCAAGTGAGAAAGACATAGGATCCCTTATAAAAATATCATGAATGTTTGTCCATCTGTTAAATGGAAACACATTACTGTTAAAAAAGCAAAAGATTAGTGGAATATAAAGATTTTGTCATTTGAAGCCAATTTCCGTTATCGCTCATTTACTTCTCAATATGCCAGAAAAGAGTCTGATATTAACAGCATGAATATGCTCCCCAAATCTTAAGTTTTTGGCACAAGATTAGTTCACAGCATGTGGCTTTCTCTGACTGCCCCCCAAAATATTTTTGAGTCATCTTTTGCGACCTTATAATATCTGCAGTGAAAAGGAATACCTGGAAATAATAAATTCAATCGGTATAAAGATTGCTCTGAAAACTTAGGTAGACCTAAACCTTAATCAAATAGCACACAAAATAACCAGAGAAGGTTAAGTCGCCAGAAAGAAAAACGTGCAATTGTGACTTAAATTTGTATTACCTTCTCTACAATTATTTAAAATTTTAGATAATCCCTTACTAACTGTTTTACCATTTTGAATATGTCTGAAGTAGATAAAAACAATCTATTCCTTTATGTCTTCCTCTTTTAAAATATTCTCTAGCTGCATCTTGATTTTCAAAAATGGTATCATCGAATAGTACAAGTGAATTATATTGGGATTTCATCAGTGTTTTCATTAAACATAGTAATCTTCTCATTATTTCTATCTCTAGACTGGTTACTGATTTTCATAAATTCTTGATATTTCAGTAGATCTAAACTTTTTGAGTAAACATACAAATGCTATATTTTATTCCAATTTAACCATCCTGCAGTTAGAATATAACTGTCAATAATTAATGTTGTTTTTCCACAACCACTTGGCCTTTTTATTGCACATTGAATAGAAATTGGTAAAAGCTTACCATTTATATTTTCTTGATTTCTTCACTGGAATTCTTATTTTTCATTTCCTATCTTTTTATTTAACTAAATAAAATTTTATTAATATTAAATGAGATGCCTACTTCAGTTGAGTGCTAAGCCAACTGTTCTCAAAAAATATTGACTGTACCTATATGAGAAAGTTTTAATAATATTGCATTAGTTGATTTTCATGCAACATTTCTAACTCCAAATATTGCACAAAAATAATAAATTATACTGTGATGGAGAAATGATAGAAATTGCTGTTGGCAAATAAAGTTTGAGAATCTGGGAGAAATTTATTTATTAAAAATGTCTAATATACACATTTAAAAAAATGAAAAATACAATCATTATTGAGAGTGATATTAAATTATATGTGGATATAAAAGATAGTAACGCAAGTGTGCTTGGATTTAGTGGTGAAACTACTGAACCTAATGAAAAACTTATTATTAACAATGTTCCTAATTTTTTCTGTTTGAGTTAATTGACATAAATTTTAATCTAGGTGAGGGAATGTTTGTAAAGCATACAGACCGCTTTCATCATGAAACAAATTTTATTGCTTCATTCTGGTGTACTTTCGAATTTGGTTGACCAGTAATTCATGTAGCACATTATCCTGTATATACTTCAATTTTTGATATATATAGGAATTAGAAATAACTATAACTGATGAAACTGATAATTCAGTTGACTTCAGTGGAACTTGTGTGACAAGTGTGTTAGGCATGTCTTAATAAACTTTCATTCCTTAATAAATCATGAACAAAAATAGAGAGCTATCAGTTCTACTCACTCCTCTGCAATAAGAAATTAAAAAAGTTATCTAAACACTCCTAACAAGCATACAGAAATTAACATAACTGTAGGAAATGGATGGCTTCATCCTAATCATGCTCAGCTGTACATGAGCTTCAGTATTATTGGAACTGATTGTACAGATTATCCAACTTATGATAGAAAATCTAATAAAAACTAATTGATAATTATGTGGCAAAGCTATTTAATTTTATAACCACAAAGAAATGAAATAATATTATTTCTGGAATAGACGATTCGTTTATTTTATCATGAGTCATGGGTTTTGTTTATTTTACTTCATCTCTTAATGATAAATAAGTATGGAATGACATGTACTTAATAACAGTAAAGTAAAGAGTAAGAGAAATGAAATGCTTTATTCGTTGTATATGCTTGGTGGTTTCTATAGGGACTAGAAAGAAATTTTCTTGGAAGGGTATCTTACTGCAACTTTTACATGGAGTTGCAGTGCTGGAGATGCTCTTCTTAGGGCTAAGTGCAATGATCCTAGAGCTGAAATAAAAGATTAACTTCAAAACAAGTTAAAAATATAGTAGAATCTATGGAATTCATATACCTATCATTAAATATGAAACGGATTATGAGCTTGAGCAACGAGAAAATATACTGTAAAATCCTAAAATACCGATATATTTCTGTGAACTACAATCTGTTGAAGTTGCTGATTTAGGTATAAAGAAAAATTTTGTGCTAGATCTCACAAGTTGGTACGACTCAATAGAATTAGGTATGCCTTATTTTATTTTTGTTGTGTTTGAAATTAATAGATAAAATAACCAACTGGCTGATTCATCACTATCTGATCACATAAAGCTGCGTAATCTACATTTTAAAAATCGAAGAAAAGAAATCTTTCGTCAGGAAGCACAACAATTTAGAACCACCACAGTATTATTTAAAAGCTTATGCTGATTTTCTCGTTTTAAACGAGTTACTCAACAGAAATGTAATGTTGATGTATATCCTTATAATTGCACTACAAATTACGGTAATATGTGATTAACGTGACATGTAGAAACAATATTGTTACAAGTCTAAAGACACCAGTGAAATTGGTGGTTACGTTTAAACGTTGTGGTACCACAAGACACATCTCCATATATTCATGTGCAATAAGAAAAATTTCACATGGGATTTTCAATAACGAATATTTACCGAAAATTTTTAATTAGTATATGATATGTGATATTATTCAGTATATTTTTTTCTGGATAGCCTTTTTCATATAGCTTATGTTAGCATTTTGAATTTTTAAAACCGATTAGTAATTACCTAAGAAATAAACAAAAATCAATCTATTTAACTGCTCAGGCGGCAGCTGCTGCATATATGACTAACCTCAGCTGCCTGAGCTGGGCATGGCTAATGAGAATATCTGGCTATGCCTTCTGGTTCGCTTCATCTCGTTATTCTCATGTGGCTTGCACAGTAGCTCTTGCTTGTCACATAGTTATATTCACTGCGTTGGGACTCAAGAACGTGCTTCAAATTCTAACTACTAGATGTCGACAGTTAGTGAAGTTAATATGAGGTTTTTAAACATAATTTTCCGATTTCTTAGCCAATATTAGTGGTTTAAACTTTGAGCTATTACTATTTAAGTGGTTTACTATTGTTATCTTCATGGTTAAAATTCATTTTAAAAAGTTAACACATACCATATATTTCGAGTGTCACAACATTTGTAAAAAAATTCCTTCACTTATTTTTTAATCGAGTTCAACAGTTTAAACTTCGAACTTATGCTATTTAAGTCAGTTACTATCATTTTCAATGTGTGCTGCTTGTGATATGAGTGAAATTATAGTAACATTTTTTCGCTTTGTGCAGATAATCCAGTGCCAAAGTGAAAGGACTTAAATTATGAAATGCCTACTGCTGGCATTTCATGGTCTGTATCCTGCTCAGATATTGGGTTTTTTTTAACCCAGGTTAGTGTTGTCCAGAATTTCTCCATAAGAGACAGGGAGATTTTGTAAAAAAAAACAGTATTTTCAGTAGTACATTTTCAACTAAAATTTTCTATTCATTATGTCAATATTCTTTCTGGCTATTTTAAACATTTTGAAGAAGTTAATACTGTGAATGAAAAACTAAAAAAAAAGTAATGAATTCCATGACTCGTAACTTTTTTAAAGTACAGTAATTCAAGTATGCTCAAAATTTATCTGGATTTTTATATATAAGTAGGAAGTGGGCACATTGAGTACATATCACATCTTTTATTGCAAGTTCTTCTTTTGAAAAATTAAGTAATTTAATTTAAATTTAATATGAATTAATTAAATTAATTGTATTTCAATTTTCAGGTTATCCACACCTGAACATTTTCATAAACAAAATTAATTAAAAATGAGAATAAAATTAATTTAATTATTTATTCAAAAATGGTGTGAAAAAAACGTACCAAGTGCACTCAATGTACCCACATCCTACTCAAAGAATTTTTACATTATGAGCGACATGATCATAAAGGAATTTCGTGGTAGTGAAGACATTTGACTGGGTGGTTGATGGCAGGCAAGAGTACTGAACAGTGGCTATGGCTTGTTTGGCGCAGAAGTATAGGTATTTCAGTGAGGTAGTCACTCTGGGCTGCCAGCTAATGACGAGTCAGCTGGATGGATAATCCAGGAAGCACATAACAGAGTAGCATCCTTGCCAAATGAACTAAAATGATGATTTCAGCTGTGTTATATAGAGATAAATGTAATATTCACTTAAAATAAACAAAACATAGCTCATAAGCTGTAGTGGTGAAACGAGGTCATTGGAAGTTAGACCTTGTTTGCGAGGAAAATATTCAAACATTTATTAACATTGATAATCAAGGAGAATTCTTGAACATATTCTTGGTGCAAATATAATAAATTTCCTCAAGGCAGAAAGACTTCTGTCAACAAATCAGTACAGATTAAGAAAGCACTGCTGGTGCAAAGCTGAGTTTGCCCTTTCCTTACAGGATACCCTATGAACCATGAAAGAAGGTCAACAGGCAGATTCCACATTCCCAGACTTGCAGAAAGCTTTTGACTTAATGCCCCACTGCAGACTGTTAATGAAAGTACAAGCATGCGAAATAGGTTCCCAGATATGTGAGTTGTTTAAATCCTTCGTAAATAGTAGAACCCAGTATACTTTCCTCGACAACAAGTGTTCATCAGAGTCAAGGGCATAGCCTGGCATGCCCCAGAACATTGTGATAGGACAACTCCTATCCTCTGTATACATAAATGATAGGACTGACAGGGTGAGCAGCACTCTGCAACTGTTTGCTGATGATTCTATGGTTGATGAGAAGGTGGTGTTATTGAGTGACTGTAGGAGGGCATAAGACCACTCAGAGAAAATTTCTAGTTGGTATGGTGAATGGCAAAGTGCCCTGAATGTAGAAAAACATAAGCGATATGAATGAGTAGGAAAACGATCTAGTAATTTTTGAATATGACATTAGTAGTATATTGCTTGACACAGTCATGCTGATTAAATGTCTAGGCTTAACACTCCAGAGCATTATGCAATGGAATTAGCACAGAAGGATGTAGGTAGGAAAGGCGAATGGACGACTTTGGTTTATCGGGAAAATCTTAGGAATGTGAAGTTCATATGTAAAGGAGACCATTTGCAGAACACTAGTGTTACCCATTCTTGGGTACTGCTTGAGTGTTTGGTATTCTCATCATTTCGGATTAAAGGAAGACCTCTAAGCAATTCAGAGGTATGTAGATGTATAAATATGCATTCTATAAGAATTATATCAAACGAAACCAGCAAATAATTTAGGCTCACAGTATTTCATAGGAAACGTGATGTCAGTAATTATGACACCCATTACTTCTTCAGTCAAACAAATTAGCAAATAGTTATTAACATTTTATTTAAATATACGCATATAGTGGAATAGCTGGTATTTCCTCATCAAGAACACGCTGTACCAGTCTAGTGTGAGTGTCTTGGGGCCTTACACGATAAATGTGAACTGGTGGTGGCCTCAACTACGTACCCACTGACTCAGTGTTGAAATATTAAAAGTTTTGACTGGTTTCGCTCTCTAGGGGCTGGGATACGTAGTTGCCGCATTACAGGCCAAATACAGTATACAATATGAATCGAATGGTCGAAGGTTCCTATCACTCGGCAATCTATAAATAAAAGATTGCAATAAATAAAATCTGCAGGTACTATCTAAACGATTTTAAGTAATGTGTACGATAGATCTGTACCTACAGATTGGAAAATTGCGCAGGTCGCACCAGTGTTCAAGAAGGGTAGTAGGAGTAATCCATTTAACTACAGACCTATATCATTGACGTCAGTTTGCAGTAGGGTTTTGGAGCATATACTGTATTCAAACATTATGAATCACCTCGAAGGGAACGATCTATTGATACGTAATCAGCATGGCTTCAGAAAACATCGCTCTTGTGCAACGCAGCTAGCTCTTTATTCGCACGAAGTAATGGCCGCTATCGACAGGGGATCTCAAGTTGATTCCGTATTTCTAGATTTCTGGAAAGCTTTTGACACCGTTCCTCACAAGTGACTTCTAATCAAGCTGCGGAGCTATGGGGTATCGTCTCAGTTGTGCGACTGGATTCGTGATTTCCTGACAGGAAGGTCGCAGTTCGTAGTAATAGACGGCAAATCATCGAGTAAAACGGAAGTGATATCAGGTGTTCCCCAGGGAAGCGTCCTGGGACCTCTGCTGTTCCTGATCTATATAAATGACCTGGGTGACAATCTGAGCAGTTCTCTTAGATTGTTCGCAGATGATGCTTTAATTTACCGTCTAGTAAGGTCATCCGACGACCATTATCAGTTGCAAAGCGATTTAGAAAAGATTGCTGTATGGTGTGGCAGGTGGCAGTTGACGCTAAATAACGAAAAGTGTGAGATGATCCACATGAGTTCCAAAAGAAATCCGTTGGAATTCGAATACTCGATAAATAGTACAATTCTCAAGGCTGTCAATTCAACTAAGTACCTGGGTGTTAAAATTACGAACAACTTCAGTTGGAAGGACCACATAGATAATATTGTCGGGAAGGCGAGCCAAAGGTTGTATTTCATTGGCAGGACACTTAGAAGATGCAACAAGACCACTAAAGAGACAGCTTACACTACACTCGTTCGTCCTCTGTTAGAATATTGCCGCGCGGTGTGGGATCCTTACCAGGTGGGATTGACGGAGGACATCGAAAGGGTGCAAAAAAGGGCAGCTGGTTTTGTATTATCACGTTATAGGGGACAGAGTGTGGCAGATATTATACACGAGTTGGGATGGAAGTCATTACAGCATAGACGTTTTTCGTCGCGGCGAGACCTTTTTATGAAATTTCAGTCACCAACTTTCTCTTCCGAATGCGAAAATATTTTGTTGAGCCCAACCTACATAGGTAGGAATGATCATCAAAATAAAATAAGAGAAATCAGAGCTCCAACAGAAAGGTTTAGGTGTTCGTTTTTCCCGCTCGCTGTTCGGGAGTGGAATAGTAGAGAGATAGTATGATTGTGGTTCGATGAACCCTCTGCCAAGCACTTAAATGTGAATTGCAGAGTAGTCATGTAGATGTAGATGTAGATGTAGATGTAGAAGTACTTTTGAGAATGTGGTATATTTCTGCAAAACACTTTTTAGCGTCGATGGTCCAGCAATTAAATAAAATATAAGTTGGATAACACGGAAACAATAGATTCCTATTGCATGTGATAAGTTATGAACGACAAAATAGCTCGCTGGATATTCCCTTATAAACGCATACTACGTTTTCACTACAGAAACCTCGGAAATCTCACAAGCTCACAAGTCCGCACACTGAAGTATTTCCATCTCTCGCGATCACGCGCAAACTGCTGCACACTCCAAGTCTCTCTCGCAACCGTGCGTCCCTCGTGCCGTACTGTCCCGGACTCTCCCGTGTCCTGTGCTGTCCTCTCTCCTGTGTCCTCTCCGGAAATGAATGCTCTTCCCCCACCTCCATACGTCTCTCCACGCGTCCTTTTTGGAAACGATCGCTGCTATTGGCTAGAGCGCTCCCGCCCTGTCTCCAAGCCAATGCACATTCATAAACATAATGAAACACTTTCGAAATACTGGATTTACATTTAAATAGCTTGAAATTAAATAAATATTCCTACGGTTGGACCACAAACACGCTCTAACATACATGATTAAATACACAAACAAATTAAATAAACATTTATCAAAGGATTAGCAAGGAAAAGCAGGCCAGTAGCCTGTGTTTTCTAAAACACGAAAGATAATTGACCAATTTCTTCATCAATATCATATATCGGATATAAACAAAGACATATATGAATAAATATAATTATAAGCATGCTGCTACCGTTTTTTGTGTAACTGTGGAGTACTTTTAGCCTGACGCGATCGATAGCAATCAGCCACTTTGACCTCCAATAAATCATGTACTATTCACGTTAAATGCCTGCAATTCATACCAGTTCAGTTTTACACTAATAGCTTTCTAAAGACACGTCGACCGACGAAATCGGATGAACGGTTATCGGATGGTAATGGACATGTTTCTTTTTGAGGTATCACGATTCATCTGGCTACTATTAATTTCGATATGAACTGTGAAATGTCTGCGATGATGGTTTCACAAAGTGCACCATCTTTGGCACTCTCGGCATACAAGTATCTTTCATCGACATCGCCTCACAACGGAGTTCTCAGCCATGCCCCTCTTGCTTCGGCCAACGTCCGGCACCACGTAGTCGGCCACCTGAGCGGCCCACGCCCGCTGAGCGGCCCTTGCGGCCACGCCAACTCCGAACTTAAATTATTTTCAGGGCTCCACATCTCGCCCGTTACCTCACAATCTCCAGTTTCTTAATCAGTTGATTTATATGTTTAGTTAACTGTAATTCGATTTTGTAATGTATTTAAAGTTGTTGTTTGGTCTACAATTGGGCTGTAGCACCAGATCTGTCAAGAATTTAATAAAGTTATACCTTATTATAAAATTTAGATTTGTAGTATTTCATTATGAAGTTGCAAATTGACTAACAAGCGGACTGAGTGCACTTATCCTAACCGATTTGATTCATATTGATAGGCTGTGTAGATAATGGCTAGAAATTAAACATATGTAAAAAGGAAGGTGCATTTACAGACACGATTAATAATTCATTTGTATGTTTGCCTCTGAGGTAGTTACATGACAACGCTCCAAGATGTCTGATTTTATAAGTAAAAAAAATAAATATTGATATGCCTAGTACTTCGACAGCAAGAGAACATGAACCTGATTGTGAAAGCGAATAGCTTTACAGTGAAGTTTCAAAACTACGATTAAAATCGTCGCTTTGGTGTACTGAACAGCCCCTTCTACAAAACAATCTCATTGCTTCTAAATTTCTGCAATAATAACACAAGAGAACATGGAAACTGGGGAAGAAATATTTCACAGAATTTATTTTCGAAATGCTAGCGCAGAAACAACTCATGGTACAAGAGACGAACTAATTGCTCGATGAAGAGGGTGAGTTTGAAGACACTGCAGATGTTGCATCATCTTCACAGTCTATTATGTGGCAGAAAAGAAGAGGTCTGAAATAAACAGCGTAATAGCGTTAAAACCCCGATATTCATTTATAAACACCCTGTATTACAAAATTAGGCTCGTCAGTCAAGCGAGAGAGCAACCAGAGTGGAGTTTGGCCACTCTGCTTAGAAATGGAGTTCTAAGCCTCAAAAGCATGAACGGATTGAAAAGATGGGACGAAGTTATAAAAGAAATTGGAACAAAACATGAAAATCTTAGAACAATTGATTCGTGGACCTATTATCGTTTCATAGAAGCTTCAGAATATAAGCAGCAACTAACGTCGATAAACTTTAAATTTTCAAGCTTCTGACTCGTGGGTCGTGCTCTTCAAACGAAGACAGCGGATTCGTTTGTCCGAGAGCGAAAGCACTTCTCTGTACCAAGTCTACACCTACATCTACACAGATACTCCGCAAGGTACCGTACGGTGCGTGGCGGAGGGTACCCTGTGCCATTACTTATGATTTCCTTTCCTGTTCCTCTCGAAATAGAGCGACTGAAAAACGACAGTCTGTATGTCACCATACGAGCTCTAATTTCTCGTGTCTTATCTTCAGGGCCCTTATGCGCAATGTATGTTGGTGGCAGTAGAATCTTTCGGCAGTCAACTTTAAATTCTGGTTCTCTAAATTTTCTCGAAAAGAAACCCTGATGCAGCAACAAATTTCCGAATGCAGACTCGAGCACTCATTCCAAAATACAAGGATTTTGTTATTAACACTGATCAAACAGGTATTACACACGAAAGTACCTGATTCATATATTCATTGGCTAATTAATCAAATCGATCAATTAATTAACCCCTCCAACTCTGGGAAATCCCCCAGCCCTCCCCTCCCACCCCTCACTCCTCCTCCCCTCCTCATCTGAAAATTGATGGGAAAAGCATTCAGTCCATGCTGGAGAGAAAGAGTCTCGTGACACTAAATTCAAATCGGTGTCAATAACATATTTATGCATATTATTTATTTCATAAGTTTGTGGTAGACAGAGCTCCTCCACTTGGGCAGAACTGATGTCTGCACCCCCAATCCCGCTCCCCATGTTGTAGTAACTGTAACACCGAGGAATGGACTGAAAGTGCAGTATAGTAGCCACAGGTTAGGGTCTCACGCGTGTGTATCCGTTATCTGGGCGCCTCCACGAAGGTCAAAAATCGCCCAATGTCCTAATTACAGATCACGATCCTAAATACCACCGACCGTGGACCGGATATCTGCCTCTTTTGATCTCGCGGCCCCAAATAAAGCATCAAGTGGTGACATTCTGTTGATCGGGAAATTCCAGACTCACTTTCTGTCTCTGTCTCTCTCAAGGGGGCACTTCAAGTTTGTCTGTGTCAACCAACATCTCCGAATACGCAGACAGAGGTTTTCATCTCTCCTCAGAATACTGTGTTTCTGTTGGATAATGCTGGGGACAAAGGGAGAGCTGACGCAATTTCGATATCGAAAGTGAAGGAAATTGTCCATCTGCACTACCCTATCAAATCTCACCGGCCACGGACCTGGTATCGGCCTCCTTTGATCTCGTGGCCCCAAACAAAGCATGAAGTGGCAGTATTTTGTTGATCGGGAAATTCAAACTCACTTCCTGTCGCTGTCTCTTTCAAGAGGCCAATTCCAGTTTGTCGGTGTCAACCAACATCTCCCAACACATAGAAAGAGGTTTTCATCTCTCCTCAGAATACTGAGTTCCTATTGGGTAATGCAGGGCACAAAGGAAGAGCTAACGCAATTTAGATATCAAAAGCTGAAGGAAATAGTCCATCTGCACCACCCTATCAAATTAATTGTTTAACAATCTACAGGAGACAAACAGATCGCCACCACCACCTTCTTTGTAATAAAAACATGTTTTCAGCGTTTGAGTATCCCACACAAACATTATGCAAATCAAGTAATTAAATACCCGCCGCAAACAGATCAACGTTTCCATTAACATAGATGTAAAATGAAACCAGTAACATACATGCCGTCCACTGACTGCTGGGAGCCTCAGTCGCGTCGTCGGCCGCCTTCAGGGACATCGCATCGTCTCACTTGAGCCAGTGAGAAGAAACCCGTATACACATCGGCTATGCCGGCAACTGCACCTCCATCCCCCGTCATCTACACGGCCGCCGTACCGAACGCTCAGAGGTCAGAGAGACCATCATCAAGCAGTCAACCGATCAGTTCACATTGGGGGGGGGGGGGGGAATAATCGTCCATTTTGGATCTTCTTACACAACACACACGATCTGCTTTTGTCGCTGCTCACCCAGCGGACTGGTCACTTCGCTAGCCCCCGCTGGCGCACGCAAGTGCAGACAGGTCGGTGCATTCTTTGTGCCTAACCTCCCGTCACAGGCTCAGCTAATCGCGATTTCCAGTTGTCGCGACCACTCATGTTGCCAGCCGCGGCGCACTGCTAGTCAAACACCACCGATGTTGGCTCCCCAACTTAAAAAATCCGAAACAGAGATGTTGTTGAGCATACAACTAGACTTTCTCAACCGAAATGTAAGTTTCTCCCCAGTATACAAGTGATTTTTGGAGACACAAGAAATCGGGCTGTACAGGCGTTTTCACATAGCAGAAGTGTAGTTAGTTCTTGTGAAAATCTTGTAACAATAAGGCATAGGCTATATTTCTTCTATGTATTCCCTCATCAGATAAAAATATCTGTTCTAATCAGCGTAATAGCTCATTCATCCTGCGTTACAGGACTATAATATTAAACTCATTGTTGATCATGACAGAGTGCTAAGATCTACCTCTGTCATAGGATGCCTACCCACATTCGAACTTCCTTAAAGTAATTAAATGCTTCGCCAAATATGAAAGCTCTTAAGGTAACAGCATAGAGAAGTTGTTTATATCACTTTATAAATTCGGTAATACGTCTTATGTTGTCAGTTTGGTCCTCTCCCTGTGTTTGTGAGAGACAGAAATTTGGTTGAAAAATATCGTCGCAACGGAAAAACGCCTCATTATCCCCCCAGCTCGCGTATCATATCCGTAGTACCGTAGCCATCGCTTCCATCCAACAAGCTGCACATCATTAACATGGAATTGATAGGCTAATTAATTAAATTGATTATTAGAGTTGCTTTGCATTTTGAGTGACTTTTTTTTCCAGGAGTCGGATTAAACTCGTCAGGTAGCTCAAATGGGAATCCCTGGGGTGAAGACGATGTTCTTTTCGAGGCACACTATTGAGAACCAACATTTGAAGCTAACCACAGAAGGATTCTACCGCCAGCGAAACACATTTCGCACAAAAAGCGATTCTACAGGCACCCACAAGAGACGCTAACAATATCCATGTTAAAAACTATACATGTCTTATAAACTGAGGTATAATGTTGCTTCAGCATAAAGTTGTCTTCCACACAAATACCATGACTTTGAATATAGACCGTAATCGCTGGAGTGTGTATTAACAGACCGAAAATGTGGGTGCACATCTCCAACAGTGTAAGCTCGTAATAAAATCACCCTTCTCACCGAATTAAGAACGGGATTCAGCTACGGAACGTGGTATTAAGTCGATATTTACAACTGCCTCGTGTCGTTACTAGATATTTCTCACGCTAACAAACAGTATCCGTAACGCATTCTATCACAATGTCATTTAGACAGTATAACAGGAGTTCTGCGATATATCCACAGTGTTATCATGAGTGATCGAAGTTGCTTGCACAGACCAGTGTAAACTTTCGTCACCCATATTATAAGAGGACCATATTCCACAGACTATCAATCACAAGAGAGGGTTCCTGTGTTGTCCTTTCATAAGCAGTTTGATACATTATTCTTCCGCTGTAGCACATCCAAGCAGTGTATGACTACAATTTGTACACCACCATACATTTTGTTTTTCCACCACAACTGCAAGGTCTGTGACATCTGCTAAACCAACATTAACATTTATCAATCCATTGGCTCCCATAGAAAGCTGGACATTGTATGTTGTAAACCATGCTGCTCCCACAACACAGGATGGTTGAAATAAACGACAGAAGCCGTGTTTCTTATTGAAAGAAATGTGCAGGACATCATGACATATGGAAACTGGAAGAGTTTATTGTATTGTGGAGCATTTCCAAACAGCTCTCAGAAAGTGGCTAATGACCTTTACAGTTAAACTCATATTCTACAATGACATGGTAGCACATGCCCCAGTGTTCCATTTTCAAAGAGAGTCTGAGCACTGACTCTTCACATTGCATTCATGTTCGCAATCACTGTTTCAGTACTGGCCATCCACAGAAGGTGTTGCTCCCACCAAGACTCTCTCCATCTCAAACAAGTGGCATCAGTCAGTTCTTATACGCTAATCAACAGGGTACCAGTGGACAGATGGAATGGGAAAGACGCTGTCAATATGGGATGGTGTAATAACCACCACAGTTGATTCATAATTTCGTCACTAACCAATGGCATGGAATTATGCTTCCCAATTTCTGTATCATCACTAAACCAACCTTCCACTACTTTGCCAGTCCATGATTGCGAATGTAGATTGATGACTGTGCAGTATGTCCATTCATGGTTAATTGTCAGACATATACCTCAAAGTATACCAAACAGCGTCCTATACCAATGCAGTTAGGTTATCTACATTTTTCTAGCAATTCGATCACAGTGTGGAATTTACTATTACGACTGCCCATCTTTCCCTGTGTGGATGGGAGTCACAGGGCTTTCCAGCATTATTAGGATAAAGTTGGAGATTGAAGCATCTCCTCATATTGTCTTTGACCAGCCCTCGTTACAACACTGTCACTAGTTTAATTTGCAGCTGACCAGAAGTCGGAGGGTACTATACCCACTACATACCAAGCCTCGTGAAGGAACAGAGCGAGCTGAGTCTGTAACTACTGTTCAGTGATGACAGTTCCACACCAATCTTACTTACGGCACCTATAAAAATGCCCAAGATGTCCCAGATGTGTGCTTGTCAAGGAGGTTAGCACCCCTTATCGTTATATACGTAGCACATATCAGAGTGATGTGGTGATAATAACAGACGGTTAAGAAGAAATATGTGGTTTACGCCTGATGCAGCACCACACATATGGAGTTTGAAACATTTTATGTAAATCACTTGTTCTAAAAGTTCTGAAGTATTGTTCCAGTGTCTGGTATCCATACCAAGAAGGTGTCCACCTCCATAGCGTAGCGGCAGCGTTTCCTCCTATCATGTAGGTGGCCCGGATTCGATTCCCAGCAGGGGACTGGCTGTTGTGTGACCTTCATCATCATTTTCATCATCATTGACCCGCAAGTCGCCGAAGTGGCGTCAACTTAAAAGGACTTGCAATAAGGCGGCCGAACTCCCCCTCATGGGGCCTCCCGTCCAACAATGCCATACGATTGTATCCATTTTTACCAAGAAGGTATTGGAAAGATAGAAATGATCATAGAAAAGGAACACATTCCAGGGGCTACACAGTTCTGCACTTAAACGCGCTATAATGCTAGAGCTATGCGGTTTCTGTCCTTTTAATCATGTGGAATGCAACGTTCTTAATACTCTAATGCAGGAAATAAATTTGTAACACATTACATACGCTCTCCCGGCAAGTTTGTCTTCGATAAACTATGGTGACAAACTGTAAGGTAATAAAACAACTACCTTACAAATCAAAGAAAACATCGATTCATTGTAACACAAACACTACATAGGTTTTTGGAAGCATATGATGCGTGCTGTTTATGAAGTTCAAGCCCGGTTACTGTTCTGAAGTAAAGATATGTTCATAACAGCCACATAAAATAATCTTTAGCAGTTGAAAATACATACATAGAAACAACAGCCTGTTACGAGGAAATGAACACCATGATCAGTAGCCAGAGGAGATGTAATACTATTATCGCAATTTACTACCGCCCCTGGTAACCTTCCTCTTCCACACAGAAGTCATGGTCTGTTATATTGAATTGCTCATGTGTGGGATACTATGGCTGTTTCGCCATGATACCACATCTTTGGAACGCCTCCTCTCTCTAGCTCCTTAGGTGTGTATACGTAGCATCAGTCCAGAACACGCAATTTTATTTATTTCGGTCAGCATTCATTTCATGGTATTTTTTTCTAATTTTATTTATTCTCAGTCAATTTCCGTAATTTTGTTAGGTTACCATGATTTTACATATTTCATCGTACTTCCCTCGATTTTATGTATTTCGTATCAATGTTTAGTGATTATACCAAGTTTTCCTCGAATATTACCGATTTTATGTCATTTTCCATATTTTTTGGACAGTTCTTCATATGTATATGGTCACATTGCTGACATACCCATGTGTTGCTTGAGTTTCTATGAGAGTATTTGGGCGTCTTATATACCAGCCTACAAAAAAATTCTAAGTGTTTCCCTCTTCCATATGATCTACATGCATGCACTTTGGATAGAACGATCACATGAAGTATAGTAACAGTCGCTTCGTAGCTATAGGAGACTCAACAAGTGGTGCAGAGCATATATGTATTGTAAATTCGAAGTCTGGAAACAATTCTGTATACTGCTCTGGCCCATCAGAGAGCCTGTCTACAGACTGACGGACACTCAAAGTTTGGAAACAGTTCCGCATGTTCATTTGATTTCCATTCGATGGTGTAGGGACCTGTAACAGGGAGCTGACATGTGTACAGAGTTTATTTTTGTTGTTGCTCTGATTCTTCCCATAAGTATATGCTCTTATTGCTTACGAAATGTGTTTCTTTATTTCTCTTTTACCGTCCAACTCTGATACATGCCCACAACCTGTCTTGACATCTAAATACTATTGCTTTCAGGTATCTATTTTTATTACCCCAGTATTAAGTTATTCATTAGTTGGCAGTGTGTCAACTGCAGGTTGCATCTTGAGCCATAAGATTTTCCCTTCCCTCTCTCCACCTACAGAGGTCGTCCCTCACTGAGCGAGGTCATGCAGAGGTTAGTGGATTGGACTAGCATTTAGGAAGACAACAGTTCAAATCCACATCTGGCCATCCTGAATCAGTTTTTCCATGATTTCAGTAAATCGCTTCAGGCAAATGTTGGGATGGTTCCCTTGAAAGGGCATGGTCGACTTCCCTCCCATCCTTCCCTAATCCGAAGGAAATTCAATTACTTAATTTGCATAATGTTTGTGTGGGATACTCAAACACTGAAAACATGTTTTTATTACAAAGAAGGATCATTGTAAAATGGTGGTGAGTGTTTTAAGCGATCTGTTTGACTCGTGTAAATTGTTAAACAATTAATTTGGTAGGGTAGAGCAGATTGACTGTTTCTCTCTAATTTTGATATCTGAACGGTGTCATCTCTCTTTCTGTCTCCAGCATTACCCAGCACGAACACAATATTCTGAGGAGAAATCAAAACCTTTGCCTGCTTGTCTGGAAACTTTGGTTCACACAAAAAGGAAGTGGCCTCTTGAGAGAGACAGACAGGAAGTGAGTCCGATCAACAGTATGGCGCCACTTGATGCTTTGTTTGGGCCGCGAGACCAAAGGAAGCCGATATCCGGTCGGTGGTATTTAGTACTGCGATCTGTAACTAGGACACCAAATTTTTTGACCTTCATCGTGGCTCCCAGACAATAGACACACTTGCCGTGGACCCTAGACAGTGGCTATTACACTCACTTATTTCCATTCCTCGCTGCTTACAGCTATTACGACATCGGAAGCGGTGTGGGGGGTGCTGACATGAGCTCTAACCAAGTGCAGGAGCCCTGTCTCCCGAAAACTGATTAAATAAAGAATATGCACCAATGTATTATTGACACTAATTTGAATTTCATATCGTGAGACCCTCCCTCTCCAGCAGGGACCGAGTCTTTTTCCCACCATTTTTTTTTTGGGAGGAGTGGGGTGGAGGGGTGCTGCTATGACGACCGCTGATGGTGGTATTGTGCACTAGCTCAGTCGATCGCCGCATGTCAAGGTGAGCACACCTATGGCAATTTTCCAGCAAGACAACAGCTCCAATCAGCAGCAGTGTAATTATGTAATTTGGACACGTAGTTGCTGGATATGAGCTTTTCCCAGCAAATAAAGAGATACAAGTCCTGAAAACTGAATTTTGTAGATAAACTGTGTATCAATGTAATTAATATTGACTTCAATTTTGTAACATGAGATCCTTCCTCTCCAACACAGACTGAGTCCTTTTCCCTCCAGTTTCCAAATGGGTAAGGGGAGGAGGAGTGGGTGGTGGTAGGAGAGGTCTGGGGGATTTCCCAGAGGGGCAAGGATTAGTTAATTGATCGATTTAATTAATTAGTGAATTAATTTGATATCAAATTTATGCTTGTGTTGGTAAGGGGGACGAGGGAGGGGTTTCTCAGAGGGGTGGGAAAGGAGAGGAGAGGGGGGGAGTGGGGGGTTTGTCAGAAAGATGAATTATCCATAGGGGTGATAAATCAACCTCGAGGGAGCCATAAATCAATTACCATAACATTAGGTTTGAACCTGAATGTATGCTTGCACCAGAATGTTTGTAACCCACACCAAAAAAGTGGTTTGGAAACGGATTTGCCCTTTGCTTATACAAACACACATCTAAAGTTTTAAAGTCGATTTTCTCGAAAACGGTTGAGAGTTGCGCCTTCCTCTTTACATAAGTTGAAGTCCCAGCTATGCTCTGCACACCCTGTCAACATGAATCAAATCACTGAGGGAAAGTACGTACAGTCCTCTAGCAAGAGTATTAATGTTCCAATATGTATTTATGTTCAATTCGTGTTTAAATTTCTCTATTGGTAGTCGTGTTGGAAGTTACAGTGTTGAGTAGCATAGTGGTCATGTCATCAAGTCATTAAAGAAATGTGCTCAGTAGAGCGAGGAGTCTTTTGTTGGGTGCTTATCAGTGTGGTAAGATTTATAAAGTTTGGGCTGCCAGAGTCCTGCTGAGTGTCAGACTGTGTTAGAGTATTTTGGTGGTCGTAAAGTGAACATTTGGAAATATTTTGGGACTTTTGCAGCCATGAAATGTTTAACATTACTTAGTTGTTTATAAGCAGCTGTGAGCTTTACTAATTTTTTGCTGCATTGTGTGATTTTAATTGGAGGACGAACTTGTTTTGTATTAATTACGATGCCTTTTGTGATAATGAACCTTGGAGTTCGCTGTGAAAGTCAGATTTTACACTGTATAACGTTTAAAATTTTGTTAATAGTTCCTTGTGAATTAACACGCAGCTTTATGCATTTATTGTGCACTTGCTGCTGTCTGTAAATGCCTGTTTGCTCTACATAACTATATTTTGTTTTGATGTTTTGAGAATTGTACAGCTAATATAGTATTATTAGACATGAGGTCACCATTCACATATTCCTTATTCTTATTTCAAAGGAATGTGTCGTTAAAACTCTAAACAGCCTGGTTTAGGTAACATCATTATCCCATGGGATCGTTTTCATAGATTTACTTTTCCTTTTAATAACTTGTTTAGTGGTCATTTCCTGTTTTATTTTGTTAACGTCTTTATTAGTAAATGGGCTGCAGGATCTATGCTTAAAAGCAGTGGTGTCTGTCGAACCAAGACTTCTTTCAGTGTCTCATATCGAAATAACAGACTGTGCACTGGCCATTGTAATATGTTTGTCCAGTAGCAATTGAGATGTGGCTCATAAAGACGAAGTCATTTCCTGTTGGAAGCTGTGCTAACTTTTGGCAATCACTCATCTTTGCCATTTGTTCATTAAATGAAGTTCTTCCGACTTCAAATGTACTGGGAACAGAGAAGGAACGACATCAAGAAATGCCATTTTAAACTGAAGATCTTACTCAACTTGTTAAATATGAAAAAAGGTTGTATTGCTTTGTATAGATCCATATGTTCCTTCATTTCTGAAAAAAATATCTATTTAGTTTGAAATAAATAATGTCATTCAATGGGAAAAAGTTTCAGTCTAAATCAATTTAATGGTTCTCTCAGACCCTCACTATAGCAAAACTCTTCGAGCTTTTTGTTAACTGTTTTCATTCGTCTGTTAACTAATTAACACTCAATATTTTATTTTTCGTAGATGGTTTCTTCGTCAAGCACTTTGTCGATTGCTCCTTGATGACAGTTATTTCTGAAGACGCCATTCATAAGAGGTCTTGTGCAGAACCAGAATCCATACTCTTAGATTGCAAGGTCTTAGATGCTAAACTGATTTTTCGAAGTATTTTGCACATACTTATTAAAAGGATAACAAAGATCTCGGATTCAGTTTTCTTTTTAAAGCGTAAAGACCTATCCACACTCTATGTCAATGGTCTGTAAAATCACATCACATCGCATAAAGCCAGGGTGTATTCACACAGGACAACATCAATATCACATCAGTTTCTTTAAGCCCAGTACCAAATGGTGAAAGTGAGCTTATGAGATACCATCAGTGATATACAAAGTCAGAGTACAGTATCTGAATTGGGAAAATAATGACAATGCTTGTTGGTGGCCAAAGCAATCTACATAACGCATTTTATATCAGTTTCGTATGATAAAGTTATGAGAAGTCTAACAAAATTTACAGTGAAGGAAAATAAATTGAAACACCAAAAAATAATTAATGTATGGTAATGCAATTTTGGGAATACCTCTAGGTAAAATATTGCGTGATTAAAACTGCAAGACAGCACGTTAATGTAAGAGCAAGATAAGCCATTGCAAATGTGAAATGCTGGCACATTAATAACTGGTGTAACCACCAGAATGTTGAATGTAAGCATGAAAATGTGCATGCATTGTATTGTACAGGTGTCAGCTGTTAGTTTTTGCGATGGGGCTCCACCCCTGATGCACTTGGTCGTTCAGGGCTCCACCCCTGTTGCACGTGGTCGTTCAATACAAGGACAGTTAATGCTGTTTGTGGATGGTAATGGAGTTGTCGTCTGATGGTGTCCCATATGCGCTCGACTGGGGACAGAACTGGTGATCGAGCAGACCTGCAACATGTCTACACTCTGTAGAGCATGTTGAGTTACAACAATGGTATGAGGGCTAGCGTTATCCTGTCGGAAAATACCTCCTGGAATGCTACTTATGAATGGCAGCACAATAGGTTGAATCACCAGGCTGACGTACATATTTGCAGTCTGGATGAGTGGGATAATCACAAAAGTGGAACTGCTGTCATACGAAATCCCACAGCAGACTCTAATTCCAGATGTAGGTCCAGTGTGTCTAGCATGCACAGAGGTTGGTGGCAAATCCTTAACTGGACTCCTTCTAACCAACATACGGCCATCACTGGTACCCGAGCAGAACCAGCTTTCATCAGAAAGCCCCTTCAATGAGCTCTCACTTGACACCACTGACGTCGCAAATGATGCTGGTTTACCGTGAGTGGAATTCACGCTACAGGGCATCAGGCTCGTAGCTGTCCTTGAAAAAGCGGATTTGTTCAGAAATGTTCAAATGTATGTGAATTCCTAAGTGACCTAACTGCAAAGGTTATCGGTCCCTAGACTTACACACTACTTAAACTAAGTTGAACTAACTTATGTTAAGAACAACACACACACCCATGCCCGAGGGACGACTCGAACAGGAATGCAGGACGCCTCAAACCGCGCGGCCACTCCGAACAACGGATTTGTAACAGTTGGTTACGTCACTGTGGTACCAACTGATGCTCAAATTGCGACTGCATATGTAGTATGAGGTGTCAGAACCATACCACAGACACGATGCTCTTTCCTCTCAGTAGTGCCATGTGGTTGTCTGGAGGCCAGTCTTCTTGAGACTGTACATTATGACCATCACTGTCAGCAATCATGTTCCATAGCTAAATTCCTGCCAATTATTCTTGCAGCATGTGAGAGGGAACATCCAACTTCTTGTAGCCCTATTATACGATCTCGTTCAAACTCAGTGAGGTTTTGACAGTGACGTCTTTGTCAACTTAAAGGCATTCTTGACTAGCATATACTATCCACGTCCAATCTCAAATGGAAATAATGCTCACGACCGTTACAGCATGTATTTAAAGCAAACCCAGTCTGCCACCCTTATATGACTCGCTTGAAGTCTGAATAGACATCATCTTGCAGATGTATGAGGGTAACCCAAAAAAGTAACGTCTCCTTTTTTTTTTATAAATACAGAACTTTGTTTGTGTGACAGTTGGTCACACTGTTATGAAGAGTGCTTCACGCACTGTGTGTAAACATGCGCATGCCGCGCTGAGGTCTCAGTCTTGCTCTGGCAGCCGTTGAGAATGGAGCTCCCGTTGGATGTTACCACCAAGTGCGACTTGCCCGCAGTAAATCGGTTTTTGAACGCAAAGGACACTGCGCCGATTGAAATCCATCGCCAATAGACGGAAGTGTACGGTAAATCGTGCATGGATGACAATAATGTTCGTAAGTGGTGTAGAGAGTTTGCAGCTTGTCGGACCGAAATTCATGACGAACAGCATGGCGGCGAGCTGGTAGGACACGGGCATACAAAAACTGCGCAGCGTCTACAAAAATGCATCGACAGAAATGGTGATTATGTCGAAAAATAGCTAAAAGTTCAAGCTGTAAACTGATTAAGCCATTGTAGAAATAAACAGGTCTATGTAATTATAAAAACATAGGAGACCTTACTTTTGGGATTACCCCCGTAGAAACACACCTACCAACCTCCGTGTATGTCACACAAGTCCATCTTGGTGTTGCGATTTTTTTTCTGTCAATGTATGTCAGGGAATAAATAGACGCTGCTTAGCTTATTCATTATGTTTTTCCTAATGTAATTAATAACATCATAGACAACTATATTTTCCTCCTTCATCTGAGCTGACTTTTTCACTTAAAACAGTTATTTAATGAAAAATGTTTCATCTTACGTTTTTATTTACACACAGTATAGGTGTCAGCTCTGTTCTGTTATTGTAACCTAAATAATTTTTCACTTTCAGATGTCTGACTTCGCTAATGGAAGCTCACTCAATAGAAAAAATAGCCACATCGTCATGGAACATTTTCAATTTGTTAATCCTTCCAAAAATGTTTTTATCACCATGGTATGTCATCAACTTCTATTTTTGAACATTTGCAGCTCTATGTTGCTGTTAGTCAAGGCTCTGCACAAACTACTGAATGTGCAATGACCACACTTTCCTGTATCAAATGAAGTGCCATTAGATACTAGCACTGAGTAGCCAAATGTTGAAGATCTCCAATTGATGTGATGAGAAATACAAAGTGTGCACATATATTTCAACTGAATAAATACAGAAATAATCAGCTACACCATAAGAAAAAAGTCTTGTAAATATAAATGTGTGACACAGCAGCAAATGGTCTATTGTGGGGAAAATACCTTCATAACATCTGTAAGTAAAAGTCAAGTCAGTACTGTAGCACAGCAGTGCTTGCACATTTCCAAAAAATATTGCCCCTTCATGGCACACGGATAATGAAAGTACTATTATTACACACCTTAAATATCAAGAACTCAAATTCAAGGTACAAAATTAAACCAAAATGATCTTATAAATAATATATGACTAAGACATGATGGAAAATAGCCAAAACGTTCACATTCCCAGTCTCAGTACATATCCAACTCAACCTCAAAACAATATGTTTCAACCCCCAAGCACCTAAAACTAACAATAAAGAAACAAGACAAGATGATAATCACCACAGCACATACAGCTAACCTAACATGATAAAAGTCCCCAGGAACAAACAAAATGTAAATAAAAGAATAAAGATGTGGCAAAGGAAAGTGAAAGAAAGGTACTAATATAACAGTCATACAGGGTAAATCACTCCTCACCACACAGAGTAGTCATTGATACCAAAAGGCAGTAGCCATTGTGTGAGAACTGTTATGTGAGAATTCTTTTGAGAAAGCACTTTGCCGGAGACCTTAAATATTTCAAGTATTCTGTTTTTTTGTGCCTGGGGACTCACCACCTCCTCTGTGTGGTTAGTAGCAGCCTATCGTTTCCATATTATTGTTATAGTTATTTACATTTTTTTAAATTTTATAATGTGCTAAAACCTTGGTTCACCATTATGTTGTATATAACATGCAAGGAAAAGCGGCAATCCTTAAAATTTATTTATCCAAAATAATTCGCAAGTCATGGGCTATCTCATGGAGAAATAAAATTAATGAGGCTCTTGTTGCTATGTTCTTTTTTGTATTTGCAACAAATAATTCCATAATTCACTTTGACAGTAATTCACTTTGACAGTAATTCACTTTGCGTACATATTCGTAACTGTCTGAAAACTAAGATTATGTCATGGGCATTCACCCATGAAACTTTATGTTATTACTTACCTGATAAGAGTAATTCACTTTGCCACATAAACAAAAAGGTGAATGAAAGCTACAAAAAAAATCAACACTGTCTTCAGACAATCTGGTACTCAACACAAAGAGATGATATGACTTCTACAGGGTGTATACAACCTCTGACAGCCAGGAGATCTGGGAAAAACCCAGGAATGTTTTTGTCTGGAGGAAAACCAATGAATTTTTTAGAATTCTGAGAATTTATCATTGTTTTAGTGTTCAGTTAAATTTTTGTGATTTTAAATGGTAAGAAGCAATACTTTAACAAATAATATTACTGTATCCTGCTTCTGCAGAATAATACTGCAGGAACAAAACATGAATGAGAGGGAAAAAAAATGAAAATAAAATTTAAATCACAAAGGAAATGTGCCATATATAAAAACAAAACACAGTGTTCATGCAAGTGTCTGCCAATAGCAAAGGCTTTAGGAAGACTATTCAATGGTTTTTAACAAGAAACTGCTTCTGATGAGCGTGTGTGACAGCTGTTTACATTAGATTCATTTTAATTTAACGGTTTACCCGTACGAATATACGGGCGTCCTGCGTCATCGTACCTGCACAAGCGCTGTGACGCCTGTTATCTGGCGCTCTCTGGCAACTGCTGAAACAAACCTATTTCTCACAAGTGATGGGAAAATATTGCGAATGATGGTTTGAAAAGCATTGCTTTCAAAGTAAATTTCCTTTTATGCAAGATGAACTATGTGCTAGAATGTACGACAAATTTCTTAAATCACAGAGCGTTTTAATCTCATTTAAAAATAAACTCTTTGGGGATGACCATCAGGAAGAATTTCGAGTCCAGAAGATCAGACATTTACGTTGTTACTAAAAATTTTACTGGCACATATGTGAAACTTTTCTTTTCTTGTAGCAACAATATAGATATATATTAATTTAAACCATTAACTTTTCTTATTTGTGTTTCGCGCTACTTAAGAGTGCTCTTGCTATTGGCTGACTACATCAGGTGCCCTATGCTATCATCAGCTGGTGAGATCATGTGACATGAGCTGCGACTGGCTTACAAAAGTATGTCGCAATCTCGATTTCAATGCTTCGGAAAGTAACATACGGTGTTTGGTGGAATTCGAATTTATACCTTCTTAACAGGAAAATATGCAGAGTAAGTGTCGCTGCACATCAAAGATCTTCCCAATATGTATTTTTTCGCATGAGTTTCATTTTCTAAAGTGCCAGGAAATTCTTCGTTGGTGTACGAAAGCATAAACCATCACAGGATTGGTAAGTTTTACAGTGAAGAGGAAAAGTATACTTTCAATTAATACGGAGAAAGTGTATTTTCACCTGGGAGAAAGTGCATTTTCAACCGGAAAAAATGGGATAAATGCAGGTTTTTTTCCTTGCAGATTATACACCCTGTCCTAGAAGGATACAATTCGTGCTGACCATATTAAATGTCCAGAATAAGATTTTCACTCTGCAGCGGAATGTGCGCTGATATGAAACTTCCTGGCAGATTAAAACTTTGTGCCCGACAGAGACTCGAACTCGGGACCTATGCCTTTCTCGGGCAAGTGCTCAACTATCTGAGCTAGCAAAGCACGACTCACGCCCGGTACTCACTGCTTTACTTCTGCCAGTACCTCGTCTCCTACCTTCCCAACTTTACAGAAGCTCTCCTGCGAAACTTGCAGAACTAGCACTCCTGAAAGAAAGGATATTGCGGAGACATGGCTTAGCCACAGCCTGGGGCATGTTTCCAGAATGAGATTTTCACTCTGCAGCGAAATGTGCGGTGATATGAAACTTCCTGGCACATTATAACTGTGTGCCCGACCGAGACTCGAACTCGGGACCTTTGCCTCTCGCCGGCAAGTGCTCTAACATCTGAGCCAACGAAGCACGACTCACACTCGGTACTCACAGCTTTACTTCTTCCAGTACCTCATCTCCTACCTTCCAAACTTTACAGAAGCTCTCCTGCGA
This sequence comes from Schistocerca gregaria, assembly GCF_023897955.1. Taxonomy (NCBI): domain Eukaryota; kingdom Metazoa; phylum Arthropoda; class Insecta; order Orthoptera; family Acrididae; genus Schistocerca; species Schistocerca gregaria. The sequence continues at coordinate 543,568,469 of NC_064931.1, forward strand.
ACCTTGCAGAACTAGCACTCCTGAAAGAAAGCACATTGCGGAGACATGGCTTAGCCACAACCTGGGGGATGTTACCAGCATGAGATTTTCACTCTGCAGCAGAGGGTGCGCTGATATGAAACTTAGTGGCAGATTAAAACTGTGTTCCCGACGAAGAGTCGAACTCAGGATCTTTGCCTTTTGCGGGTAAGTGCTCTACAATATGAGCTACCGAAGCACGTTTAACACCCGGTACTCACTGCTTTACTTCTGCTTGTACCTCGTCTCCTACCTTCCAAAATTAACAGAAGCTCTCCTGCGAACCTTGCAGAACTAGCACTCCTGAAAGAAAGGATTTTGCGGAGACATGGCTTAGCCACAGCCTGGGGGATGTTTCCAGAATGAGATATTCACTCTGCAGCGGAGTGTGCGCTGATATGGAACTTCCTGGCAGATTAAATCTGTGTGTCCGACTGAGACTCGAACTCGGGACCTTTGCCTTTCGCGGGCAAGTGCTCTACCATCTGAGCAACCGAAGCACGACTCACGCCCGGTACTCACAGCTTTACTTCTGCCATTACCTCGTCTCCTACCTTCCAAACTTTACAGAAGCTCTCCTGCGAACCTTGCAGAACTAGCACTCCTGAAAGAAAGGACATTGCGGAGACATGGCTTAGCCACAGCCTGGGGGATGTTTCCAGGATGAGATGTTCACTCTGCAGCGGAATGTGCACTGTTATGAAACGTCATGGCAGATTAAAACTGTGTGCCCGGCCGAGACTCGAACTCGGGACCTTTGCCTTTCACGGCAAGTGCTCTACCATCTGATCAACCGAAACACGACTAACGCCCGATACTCACAGCTTTACTTCAGCCAGTACCTCGTTTTCTAAGTTCCAAACTTTACAGAAGCTCTTATCCGAACCTTGCAGAACTAGATTTCCTGAAAGAAAGGATATTGTGGGACATGGCTTAGCGACAGCTTGGGGGATGTTTCCAGAATGCGATTTTCACTCTGCAGCGGAGTGTGCGCTGATATGAAACTTCCTGCCAGATTAAAACTGTGTGCCCGACGGAGACTCGAACCTGGGACCTTTGCCTTTCACGGGCAAGTGCTGTACCATCTGAGCTACCGAAGCAAAACTCAAACGCGGTACTCACAGCTTTACTTCTGGCATTACCTTGTCTGCTACCTTCCAAAGCATACAGAAGCTCTCCTGCGAACCTTGCAGAACTAGCACTCCTGAAAGAAAGGATACTGCGGATACATGGCTTAGCCACAGCCTGGGGGATGTTTCCAGAATGAGATTTTCACTCTGCAGAAGTGTGTGCGCTGATATGAAACATCCTGGCAGATTAAAACTGTGTGCCCGCCGAGACTCGAACTCAGGACCTTTGCCTTTTGCGGGCAAGTGCTCTACCATCTGAGCCACCGTAGCACAACTCACGCCCGGTACTCACAGCTTTAATTCTGCCAGTACCTCGTCTCCTACCTTCCAAATTTTACAGCACTTCTGAAAGAAAGGATATAGAGGAGACATGGCTTACCCACAGCCTGGGGGACGTTCCCAGAATGCGATTTTCACTCTGCAGCGGAGTGTGCGCTTATATGAAACTTCGTGGCACATTAAAACTGTGTGCCCGACCGAGACTCGAACTCGGGACCTTTGCCTTTCACGAGCAAGTGCTCTTCGATCTGAGCTACCAAAGCACGACTCACGCCCGGTACTCACTGCTTTACTTCTGCTTGTACCTCGTCTCCTACCTTCCAAAATTAACAGAAGCTCTCCTGCGAACCCTGCATAACTAGCACTCCTGAAAGAAAGGATTTTGCGGAGACATGGCTTAGCCACAGCCTGGGGGATGTTTCCAGAATGAGATATGCACTCTGCAGCGGAGTGTGCGCTGATATGGAACTTCCTGGCAGATTAAAACTGTGTGCCCGACTGAGACTCGAACTCGGGACCTTTGCCTTTCGCGGGCAAGTGCTCTACCATCTGAGCAACCGAAGCACGACTCACGCCCGGTACTCACAGATTTACTTCTGCCATTACCTCGTCTCCTACCTTCCAAACTTTACAGAAGCTCTCCTGCGAACCTTGCAGAACTAGCACTCCTGAAAGAAAGGACATTGCGGAGACATGGCTTAGCCACAGCCTGGGGGATGTTTCCAGGATGAGATGTTCACTCTGCAGCGGAATGTGCACTGTTATGAAACTTTATGGCAGATTAAAACTGTGTGCCCGACCGAGACTCGAACTCGGGACCTTTGCCTTTCACGGGCAAGTGCTCTACCATCTGAGCCACTGAAACACGACTCACGGCCAGTACTCACAGCTTTACTTCTGCCAGTACCTCGTCTCCTTCCTGCCAAAATTTACAGAAGCTCTCCTCCGAACCTTGCAGAACTGGAATTCCTGAAAGAAATGATATTGTTGAGACATGGCTAAGCCACAGCTTGGGGGATGTTTCCAAAATGAGATATGCACTCTGCAGCGGAGTGTGCGCTGATATGAAACTTCCTGGCAGATTATAACTGTGTGCCCGACCGAGACTCGAACTCGATACCTTTGCCTTTTGCGGGCAAGTGCTCTACCATCTGAGCCAACGAAGCACGACTCACACCTGGTACTCACAGCTTAACTTCTGCCAGTACCTCGTCTCCTACTTTCCAAACTTTACAGAAGCTCTCCTGCGAACATTGCAGAACTAGAACTCCTGCAAGAAAGGATATTGTGGAGACATGGCTTAGCCACAGCCTGGGGGATGTTTCCAGAATCCGATTCTCACTCTGCAGCGGGGTGTGCGCTGATATGAAACTTCGTGGCACATTAAAACTGTGTGCCCGACAGAGACTCGAACTCGGGTCCTATGCCTTTCGCGGACAAGTGCTCTACCATCTGAGCTACCAAAGCACGACTCACGCCCCGTACTCACAGCTTCACTTCTGCCAGTACCTCGTCTCCTACCTTCCATACCTTACAGAAGCTCTCCTGTGAACCTTGCAGAACTAGCACTCCAGAAGGAATGGATATTGCGGAGACATGGCTTAGCAACAGGCTGGGGGATTTTTTACAGAATGATATTTTCACTCTGCAGCGGAGTGTGCGCTGATATGAAACTTCCTGTCACATTACAACTGTGTGCCCGACCGAGACTCGTAATCGGGACCTCTGCCTTTCGCAGGCAAGTGCTCTACCATCTAAGCCAACGAAGCACGACTCACACCCAGTACTCACAGCTTTACTTCTTCCAGTATCTTGTTTCCTACCTTCCAAACTATGCAGAAGCTCTTCTGCGAACCTTGCAGAACTAGCACTAATGAAAGAAAGGATATTGCGGAGACATGGCTTAGACACAGCCTTGCGGGTGTTCCCAGAATGAGATTTTCACTCTGCAGTGGAGTGTGTGCTGATATGAAACTTCCTGGCAGATTAAAACTGTGTGCCCGACCGAGACTCGAACTCGATACCTTTGCCTTTCGCGGGCAAGTGCTCTAGCATCTGAGCCACCGAAGCACGACTCACGCCCGGTACTCACAGCTTTACTTCTGCCATTACCTCGTCTCCTACCTTCCAAACTTTACAAAAGTTCTCCTGCGAACCTTGCAGAACTAGCACTCCTGAAAGAAAGGATATTGCGGAGACATTTCTTAGCCACAGCCTGGGGGACGTTCCCAGAATGAGATCTGCACTCTGCCGCGAAGTGTGCACTGATATGAAACTTCCTGGCAGATTAAAACTGTGACCCCGACCGAGCCTCGAACTCGGGACCTTCGCCTTTCACGGGCAAGTGCTCTACCATCTGAGCCACCGAAGCACGACTCACGCCTGGTACTCATAACTTTACTTCTGACAGTACCTCGTCTCCTACCTTCCAAACTTTACAGAAGCTCTCCTGCGAATCTTGCAGAACTAGAACTCCTGAAAGAAAGGATATTACGGAGACATGGCTTAGCCACACCCTGGGGGATGTTTCCAGAATGAGATTTTCACTCTGCAGCGGAGTGTGCGCTGATATAGAACTTCCTGGCAGATTAAAACTGGTACCGACCGAGACTCGAACTCGATACCTTTGCCTTTCGGGGGCAAGTGTTCTACCATCTGAGCTATCGAAGCACGACTCACGCCTTGTACTCACAGGTTTACTTCTGCCAGTACCTCGTCTCCTACCTTCCAAACTTTACAGAAGCTCTCCTGCGAACCTTTCAGAACTAACACTTCCTGAAGAAAGGATATTTCGGAGACATGGCTTAGACACAGCCTGGGGGATGTTTACAGAATGCGATTGTCACTCTGCAGCGGAGTGTGTGCTGATATGAAATTTCCTGGCAGATTAAAACTGTGTGCCCAACCGCGACTCGAACTCGGGATCTTTTACTTTTGCTGGCCATTGCTCTACCATCTGAGCTACCGAAGAACGACTCACGCCCGGTACTCACAGCTTTACTTCTGTCATTACCTCGTCTCCTACCTTCCAAACTTTACAGAAGCTCTCCTGCGAAACTTTCAGAACTAGCACTCCTGAAAGAAAGTGTATTGCGGAGACATGGCTTAGCCACAGACTGTGGGTTGTTTCCAGAATAAGATTTTCACTGTGCCGCAGAAAGTGCGCTGATATGAAACTTCCTGGCACATTAAAACTGTGTGCCCGAACGAGACTCGAACTCGGGACCTTTGCCTTTCGCGGGCAAGTGCTCTACCATCTGAGCAACCGAAGCATGACTCACGCCCAATGCTCACAGCTTTACTTCTGCGAGTACCTCGTCTCCTACCTTCCAAACATTACTGAAGCTCTCGTGTGAACCTTGCTGAACTAGCACTCCTGAAAAAAAGGATATTGCGGAGACGTGGCTTAGCCACAGCCTGTGGGATTTTTTCCAGAATGAGATTTTCACTCTGCAGCGGAGTGTGCGCTTATATGAAACTTCCAGGCACATTACAACTGTGTGCCCAACCGAGACCCGAACTCGGGACCTTTCCCTTTCGCGGGCAACTGCTCTACCATCTGAACCAACGAAGCATGACTCACACCCGGTACTCACAGCTTTACTTCTGTCAGTACCTTGTCTCCTACCTTCCAACCTTTACAGAAGCTCTCCTGCGAACCTTGCAGAACTAGCACTAATGAAAGAAAGGATATTGCGGAGACATGGCTTAGACTCAGCCTGGGGGATGTTCCCAGAATGAGATTTTCACTCTGCAGTGGAGTGTGCACTTATATGAAACTTCCTGGCAGCTTAAAACTGTGTGCCCAACCGAGACTCGAACTCGGGACCTTCGCCTTTCGCGGGCAAGTGCTCTAGCATCTGAGCCACCGAAGCACGACTCACGCCCGGTACTCACAGCTTTACTTCTGCCAGTACCTCGTCTATTACCATCCAAACTTTACATAAGCTCTCCTGCGAACCTTGCAGAACTAGAACTCCTGAAAGAAAGGATATTGCAGAGACATCTCTTAGCCATAGCCTGTCGGATGTTTCCAGAATGAGATTTTTACTCTGCAGCGGAGTGTGCGCTGATATGAAACTTCCTGGCAGATTAAAACTGTGTGCCCGACAGAGACTCGAACTCGGGTCCTATGCCTTTCGCGGGCAAGTTCTCTACCATCTGAGCTACCGAAGCACGACTCACGCCCGGTTCTCACAGCTTTACTTCTGCCATTACCTCGTCTATTACCATCCAAACTTTACAGAAGCTCTCCTGCGAACCTTGCAGAACTAGAACTCCTGAAAGAAAGGATATTGCAGAGACATGGCTTAGCCATAGCCTGGGGGATGTTTCCAGAATGAGATTTTTACTCTGCAGCGGAGTGTGCGCTGATATGAAACTTCCTGGCAGATTAAAACTGTGTGCCCGACAGAGACTCGAACTCGGGACCTATGCCTTTCGCGGGCAAGTTCTCTACCATCTGAGCTACCGAAGCACGACTCATGCCCGATACTCACAGCTTTATTTATGCTGCTGCAGAGTGAAAATCTCATTCTGGAAACATTCCCCAGGCTAGGCTAAGCCATGTCTCTGTAAAGTTTGGAAAGTAGGAGACAAGGTACTGGCAGAAGTAAAGCTGTGAGTACCGTCCGTGAGTGTTGCTTCGGTGGCTCAGATGGTAGAGCACTTGCACGCGAAAGGCGAAGATCCCGAGCTCAAATCTCGGTCGGGCACACAGTTTTAATCTGCCAGGAAGGTTCATATTAAATGTCATTTATGACTAGAGGTTCGAATTTTACAGCAGTGATACAAATTTAGAGCCTGTGCTATATAGGCAACTCTCCGTTAAATGTGTTGCATTTGATAGTGCTCCACTCTTAAGTATAATGTTGTGTACACTGTCACTACCTCCGTGCCATCCTGAAAAGGTCTTCAGTATTCATCTTCTGTGGTGTGAAAATTGCACACCTGGTTTCAATTATGATTGTGTTTTTATGTTTCATGCGAGTGCCATGTTCTAGCTATAGTTATTCAGAGAGATGGCTTTAGTAGGGAAAGATGAGCAGGTGCACCCTGAAAATATATCGGAGAATAGGAGAGAAGAAACAGTACCTTAAGTGAGAGACACTGGAAACATGCCTGCAGAAAGAGAAATAGTAGTCCTGTGTGTTCTCTACATGACAAATAAATCAGGGCTGGGTTAAGTAAATATTTTTCAGTGATACTCATCTGTTATTGTTGTGATGCTGTGCTGTTTTATGTATTGTGTGTGAGTGGTATTGTTGTATGAAGTTGTCTTGGGTGTTTATATGCTGAGTTCATCCCCATGTTTTTATGTGTAGGATATGTCATTCATTTCTTTGTTAGTTTATAGCTGCTCTTATGATGCAGAATGCATGCGATTGTAAGTTTTTTTGGAATAGTAATTTCTCATTTTCTATTAGTATTCATGAAGTCAGTTGTAGTTTACATTTTTTTGGCTGTGTATAATTCACAGAGCCATTTTTCTATTGCAAACATAATGTTAAATAAATGCAAATTTGATTTTCTCATTGAACATTTATGCTGTTTTATCAATGATAGATTAATATGTTTGGCAGATTGATGACTTGATGCTCTGCACTTTCATTGTGTTATGATGTGTCAGTACACTGTGGGTTCATTAATTCATTAATGTAGCTTCCAGTGAATTGCTCTGTTACTTGACATGTTTATAGTACTTCCATTTTCTTAATATAATTAATAATTTTTATAAAATGGAGCAATATGTAGCACTTCAGTATGTTTTAGACTGCAAACATGTTTACAAATGTCAAGTAAACTCATTTTGTGGTTCGTCTGTCTACTGTTAAAGTATTAACTATTGTTCAATATCAGTGCCTTTGTAGATTTCAGAGAGCATCACATATCTTCCATTAATGCTCCCTTGTGATGACCATTTGTGTGTATTTGTTGTGTAAGATGGTCTTTGTTTGTAAATAATGAAAGGAGTCGAGACAACCACTCACTGTACAGGGAAGGTGCTGAGTGTGCTACAGCATGCAGCTGTGTCTATTCGCACTACAGACTTGACCGGTGGATTGCTGTATCATGAATAATACACAGCCAAAAAAATGTAAACTACAACTGACTTCATGAATACTGATAGAAAATGAGAAATTACTCTGCATTATAAGAGTAGCTATAAACTAACCCAGCTCAACAAAACAGGCTGGATCATATTCCAACACATAGACAAGCATAACCCACCAGTCAGTTTATGAGTTATATTCTGATGCAGTGGGAACAAGTGATACCAGCCTCACCACCCACAACATTTGCATCACCATAGGCAGTGAAGCATTTGCATCACAGCCTGCTTCCACTGATCATTTGTCCATGGGAACACTTAGCAAGTATCAGTTTGCCAAAATGGTATTTAAAGAGCCACTGGTTTCCACTACAGCACCAACCACATAGAATCACAAAGCACCACAACGAGCAGCCAGCAGTAGCTACCAGAGCCGTCCTCTTCATCAACCTTGGCTTCAGAAGACACAGTGTGCCTTGGAGGGTCCACTCTGATTGAACTTAGACTTTGTGATTGTGTCAAGTAACTGTCATCAGTACCAGACATCTGACAGGACTCAGATCAGCCAAGTGTTGTCAGTCCTCACCAATGAATTAAACTTAGTGATTTGCCATTTCTCTTGTGAAAACTGACTTTATTTACATATGTAATAGTTTATAAATGCATGGCAGACAACAGTGACACACACAAAAACCAAATTACAAGATTAAATAACTCTTAGCATTTTCATCAGAAAATCATCTAATCAGTGTAATTAGCTATCAGCTAAATCTTGAAGATCATGGAACATCTCAGTACATGAAATTAAAATGAAAAATAATAACATATAAAAAAAATGTTTATGAACGCGAAAAAAGTTAAGCCGTAAGTTTAAGTAAATGCAATCAACAATACAACAAGAATCAGCTTAATTTTTCAAGGAACTCTTCAACAGAATAGAAGGAGTGACCCATGAGAAAACTCTTCAGTTTTTGAAAGTGTGTGGATTACTGCTAAGATATTTGAATTCTAATGGTAGATTATTGAAAATGGATGCAGAAGTATACTGCACTCCATTCTGAACAAGAGTTAAGGAAGCATGATCCAAATACAGGTTTGATTTCTGCCAGGTATTAACTGAGTGAAAGCTGCTTATTCTTGGGAATAAGCTAATATTGTTAACAAGAAATGACAGCAAGGAATATATAAATATATATTGAGAGGCCAATGTCAAAATACCCAGACTCATGAACAGGCTCAACAAGAGGTTCATGAACTTACACCCTTTTCTGAGCCAGAAATATCATTTTAGAGTGTTAAGAGTTACCCCATAGTATAATACCATATGACATAAGCGAATGAAAATAAGCAAAGTAGACTAATTTTCTTGTCAAATGACCATTCACTTCACATATCATTCAAATAGTAAAAATGGCAGCATTAAGTCTTTGAACAAGATCCTGAACCTTGGCTTTCCACGACAGTTTACTATCTATCTGAACACCTAGAAATTTGAACTATTAAGTTTCACTAATCATATGCCCATTATGTGAAATTAAAACGCCAAGTTTTGTTGAATTGTGTGTTACAAAGTGTAAAAACTGAGTCTTACTATGATTTTGAATTAATTTATTTTCTACAAGCCATGAACTTACATCACATACTGCACTATTTGAAACTGAGCCAATGTTGCACACAACATCCTTTACTACCAAGCTAGTGTCACAGCAAACAGAAATATTTTAGGGTTACCCGTAATACTATAGGGCTTATCATTTATATAAATCAGGAACAGGAGTGGCCCCATCACTGATCCCTGCCCCCCCCCCCCCCCCCCACTTGACCATACCCAACTCAGACCTCACATCTCAGCCATTCTCAACATTGTGAATAATGACCTTTTTCTATACATTGCTAAAGTATGAGATGAACCAATTGTGAGCATACTCCTGTATTCCATATTTTGTGATCAACACAATCAAATGCCTTAGTTAAATCAAAAAATATGCCTAGCATTCAAAACCTTTTGTTTAACCCATCCAGTACCTCACAGAGAAAAAGAGAATATAGCATCTTCAGTTCTTAAACAACTTCTAAAGCCGAATTATACATTTGATACCAATCATGTGATAGAAAATGATCAGTTATCCTTACATACACAACGTTTACAGTAACTTTAGCAAACACTGATGCCACAGAAATAGGTCTAAAATTATCTACGTTATCTCTTTCTCCCTTTTTATAAAGCAGCTTTACTACTGAGTTCTTTAATTGTTCAGGAAACTGACCATTCCTAAAAGGGAAAATTAGAAATGTGGCTAAATAAAAGGCTAACATATGCAGCACAGTAGTTCACTATTTTGCTAGGCACTCCATCATATCCATGACTCAATCTCCCCGTTATCTCTATCACAGATTTACGAATCGCGGAAAGGCATTTGTCAAGAGAGTGATATGATTCACTGTAGAAACTAAATGTTTAAATAAATCACAAGTAATGCTCAGAAACTGATTGTTACATACTGTACATATTTGTATATGTATATGTTGTTGTTGTTGTGGTCTTCAGTCCTGAGACTGGTTTGGTGCAGCTCTCCATGCTACTCTATCCTGTGCAAGCTTCTTCATCTCCCAGTACCTACTGCAGCCTGCATCCTTCTGAATCTGCGTAGTGTATTCATCTCTTGGTCTCCCTCTACAACTTTTACCCACTACGCTGCCCTCCAGTACTAAATTGGTGATCCCTTGATTCCTCAGAACATGTCCTACCAACCGATCCCTTCTTCTAGTCAAGTTGTTCGACAAATTCCTCTTCTGCCTAATTCTATTCAATACCTCCTCATTAGTTATGTTATCTACCCATCTAATCTTCAGCATTCTTCTGTAGCATCACATTTCGAAAGCTTCTATTCTCTTCTAATCTCAACTATTTATCATCCATGTTTCACTGCCATACATGGCTACATTCCATACAAATACTTTCAGAAACGACTTCCTGACACTTAAATAAATTCTCGAAGTTAACAAATTTCTCTTCTTCAGAGACGCTTTCCTTGCCATTGTCAGTCTACATTTTATATCCTCTCTACTTCGACCATCATCAGTTATTTTGCTGCGCAATTAGCAAAACTTCTTTACTACTTTAAGTGTCTCATTTCCTAATCTAAATCCCTCAGCATCACCCGACTTAATTCGACTACATTCCATTATCCTCATTTTGCTTTTGTTGATGTTTATGTTATACCATCCTTTCAAGACACTGTCCATTCCGTTCAACTGATCTTCCAAGTTCAACTGATCTTACAATGTCATTGGCGAACCTCAAACTTTTTATTTCTTCTCCATGGACTTTAATACCTACTCCGAATTTTTCTTTTGTTTCCTTTACTGCTTGCTCAATACACAGATTAAATAACATTGGGGAGAGGCTACAACCCTGTCTCATTCCCTTCCCAACCACTGCTTCCCTTTCATGTCCCTCGACTCTTATAACTGCCATCTGCTTTCTGTACAAATTGTAAACATCCTTTCGCTCCTTGTATTTTACCCCTGCCATCTTTGGAATTTGAAAGAGAGTATTTCAGTCAACATTTTCAAAAGCTTTCTCTAGGTCTACAAATGCCAGAATTGTAGGTTTACCTTTCCTTAATCTACTTTCTAAGATAAGTTGTAGGATCAGTATTGCCTCACATGTTCCAACATTTCTACGGAATCCAAACTGATCTTCCCCGAGGTCAGCTTCTACCAGTTACTCCATTTGTCCGTAAAGAATTTGCGTTAGTATTTTGCAGCTGCGACTTATTAAACTGATAATTCGGTAATTTTCACATCTGCCAACACCTGCTTTCTTTGGGATTGGAATTATTATATTCTTCTTGAAGTCTGAGGGAATTTCACGCTGTCTCATACGTCTTGCCCACCATATGGTAGAGTTTTGTCAGGACTGGCTCTCCCAAGGCGGGCAGTAAATAGAATGTTGTGTACTCCCGGAGCCTTGTATCAACTTAGGTCTTTCAGTGCTCTGCCAAACTCTGCACATAGTATCATGTCTCCCATTTCATCTCCATGTACCACCTCTTCCATTTCCATAATATTGTCCTCAAGAACATCGCCCCTGTATAGACCCTCTATACACTCCTTCCACCTTTCTGCTTTCCCTTCTTTTCTTAGAACTGGGTTTCCATCTGAGCCCTAGATATTCATGCAAGTGGTTCTCTTTTCTCCAAAGGTCTGTTTAATTTTACTGTAGGCAGTATCGATCTTACCCCTAGTGATATGCGTCTCTACATCCTTACATTTGTCCTCTAGCCATCCCTGCTAAGCCATTTTTCACTTCCTGTTGATCTCATTTTTGAGACATTTATATTCCTTTTTGTCTGCTTCATTTTCTGCATTTTAGTATTTTCTCAATTAAATTCAGTATCTCTTCTGTTACCCAAGGATTTCTACTAACCCTCATCTTTTTACCTACTTGATCCTCTGCTGGTTTCACTATTTCATTCCTCAAAGCTACCCATTCTTCTTCTACTGTATTTCTTTCCCCCATTTCTGTCAATTGTTCCCTTGTGCTCTTCCTGAAACTCTGTACAACCTCTGGTTTAGTCAGTTTCTCCAGGTCCCATCTCCTTAAATTCCCACCTTTTTGCCGTTTCTTCAGTTTTAATCTACAGTTCATAACCAATAGATTGTGGTCAGAGTCCACATCTGCCCCTGAATATGTATATATATCTCATTTATGAGTAACAGAAATATTTTTACTATGAACTGACTTTATATCGTCGAACTTGTGCTGCTGACCAGACACTTCCATCACAACTGACCATATGGTTTTAATTTTATCCTGTGAATTACCTATTCTATTTCCATACCACATACTCTTATGCCTTCCTAATAACATTTTCAAACACATTACAGTACTGTTTTTAATGGTCGACTGTAGCTTAATTGTGACTACTTCTAACATTTTGATATAACTCCTGCTTTGTTCTACATGCTATCCTTATCCATTAGTCAGCCACCCGGGCTGTCTTTTACCCCATTCAGAATGTTGTAATGGAAAGTAACTCTCAAAGAGCATGAGAAATGTGTTAAGAAAAGCATGATATATGTCATCTATGTTATTTGCACTATAAATATCCTGCCACTCTTGTTCCTTGACAAGGTTTAAAAAACTCTTTATTGCTGTTGGATTAACTTTCCTACATAGTTTGTAATTACATGTGACATTTGTTTGAGTACAAAAGCCTTTTAGTGTTAAAATTTGTGCATCATGTTATCTGAGAGCGATTTTCTAGGTAGGGTTTCAGCCACTGGTTTGGCAGGCTTGTTACACCATACGACTCTAACTTTCTTAGAAGAAATTCATGGTCTATTAAATCATATGCTTTTTTTAAATCCAGGAAAGTCTCTGAAACATTTTTGTGACTATCCACTGATTTTTAAAATACGATTTATGAGGCTAAAACTGGATGTTTCAGTACTGCACTGAGGTCTGAAGCCATGCTGGCATCGTGAGATAATATTTTTTTGTTAAAGAAATCAGTTAATTCTGGCGGAACTAGTTTTCCAATGATTTTTGAAAAACCTGAGAGGAGTGACACAGGCCTATAGTTGACCACATGCTGCCGATTGCCCTTTCTGTAAAGAGGTACAACTTTTGCAGTTTTTAACTGTTGCTGGAAAATACCACTTGATAGTGAAGAATTTCATATATCTACCAGTGGTGTGAGTATCAGCTCAGCTGATACTTTTATAATATAGTCTGGTACATTTTCAACTCAGGCTGTTTAGTCTGCAATTCACAGAGGGTTCATCAAACCACTTTCAAGCTATTTCTCTACTGTTCCACTCTCGAACAACACACACGTAACATGAACACGTTCCGTATGAGCTCTGATTTCTCTCATTGTATTTTGATGATCGTTTCTCCCTATGTAGACGGGCAGCAACAAAATACACTCCTGGAAATGGAAAAAAGAACACATTCACACCGGTGTGTCAGACCCACCATACTTGCTCCGGACACTGCGAGAGGGCTGTACAAGTAATGATCACACGCACGGCACAGCGGACACACCAGGAACCGCGGTGTTGGCCGTCGAACGGCGCTAGCTGCGCAGCATTTGTGCACTGCCGCCGTCAGTGTCAGCCAGTTTGCCGTGGCATACGGAGTTCCATCGCAGTCTTTAACACTGGTAGCATGCCGCGACAGCGTGGACGTGAACCGTATGTGCAGTTGACGGACATTTTAAGCGAGGGCGTATAGTGGGCATGCGGGAGGCCGGGTGGACGTACCGCCGAATTGCTCAACACGTGGGGCGTGAGGTCTCCACAGTACATCGATGTTGTCGCCAGTGGTCGGCGGAAGGTACATGTGCCCGTCGACCTGGGACCGGACCGCAGCGATGCACGGATGCACGCCAAGACCGTAGGATCCTACGCAGTGCCGTAGGGGACCGCACCGCCACTTCCCAGCAAATTAGGGACACTGTTGCTCCTGGGGTATCGGCGAGGACCGTTCGCAACCGTCTCCATGAAGCTGGGCTACGGTCCCGCACACTGTTAGGCCGTCTTCCGCTCACGCCCCAACATCGTGCAGCCTGCCTCCAGTGGTGTCGCGACAGGCGTGAATGGAGGGACGAATGGAGACGTGTCGTCTTCAGCGATGAGAGTCGCTTCTGCCTTGGTGCCAATGATGGTCGTATTCGTGTTTGGTGCTGTGCAGGTGAGCGCCACAATCAGGACTGCATACGACCGAGCCACACAGGGCCAACACCCGGCATCATGGTATGGGGAGCGATCTCCTACACTGGCCGTACACCTCTGGTGATCGTCGAGGGGACATTGAATAGTGCACGGTACATCCAAACCGTCATCGAACCCATCGTTCTACCATTCCTAGACCGGCAAGGGAACTTGCTGTTCCAACCGGACAATGCAAGTCCGCTTGTATCTCGTGCCACCCAACGTGCACTAGAAGGTGTAAGTCAACTACCCTGTCCAGCAAGATCTCCGGATCTGTCCCCCATTGAGCATGTTTGGGACTGGATGAAGCGTCGTCTCACGCGGTCTGCACGTCCAGCACGAACGCTGGTCCAACTGAGGCGCCAGGTGGAAATGGCATGGCAAGCCGTTCCACAGGACTACATCCAGCATCTCTACGATCGTCTCCAAGGGAGAATAGCAGCCTGCATTGCTGCGAAAGGTGGATATACACTGTACTAGTGCCGACATTGTGCATGCTCTGTTTCCTGTGTCTATATGCCTGTGGTTCTGTCAGTGTGATCATGTGATGTATCTGACCCCAGGAATGTGTCAATAAAGTTTCCCCTTCCTGGGACAATGAATTCACGGTGTTCTTATTTCAATTTCCAGGAGTGTATTTTCACACACTGAGGAGAAGGTTATTGATTGAAATTTCATGAAAATATCATGCCTCAATTGAAAAGGCCTTTGTTTTAATGACTGTCACTCTAATTCACATATAATCTCCCATGGCACTCTCTCCTCTATTTTGTGATTATACAAAATGTTCTGCCCTTCTTTGAATTTTTTCCATGACCTCCGTCAGATCAATATGATGCACATCCCACACCACACACCAGTACTTTCTAAATGTTCTGCCAATAAATCAAAGACTTTGGGCTGTGCAGGATAGTCATGCAGTCTGCAGCGCCTTGCCACAGTTCGCACGGCTACCCCCATTGGAGTTTCGAGTCCTCCCTCAGGCATGGGTGTGTGTTGTCCTTAGTGTAAGTTAGTTTAATTTAGATTAAGTAGGTCTAGGGACCAATGACCTTAGCAGTTTAGTCCCACAAGCACTTACAACATATCGACTGGGACAATAAAAGTCTTTGGTTGGCTTTCCCCACAACATTATTCGCGTGATCAGTACAATTTAAGCTATTGTTAATAGTAATCCCTAAGTATTTAGTTGAATTGACAGTCTTTAGATTTGTGTGATTTATCATGTAACCACAGTTTAGCAGATTCCTTTTAGTACTCATGTGGGTGATTTCACATTTTGCACCATACAGATATCTTGTATAAATAATTTTGCAATAAGTTTTGATCATCTGATGACTACAAGGTATTAAATGACAACATTATCTGCAAACAATGTAAGAGGTGTTTTCAGATCATGTCCTAAATCTTTTATGTAGATCAGAAACACCAGAGGTCATATAACATTTCCTCAGGGAATGATAGACATTACTTCTAGTTTACTTGATGTCTTTCCATCAATTACCATGAACTTGACCATTCTGACAGGAAACCATGAATCCAGTCACATAACTGGTACAATACTTGATAGGCACAAAATTTGATTACAAGTTGTGTATTAGAAATAGTGTCAAAAGCCTTTTGAAAATCTAAAAATATAAAGCAGATTAATGAATGCAACAAGCACCTCTAATGTGGAGTACATTTGGATAATGATAATTATTGGTTTAGTAGGTAGTGTACTTTGTGTGTAAAGCTGCACCAAGCTTGGTACAGGTGGGATTTGTCATAGAGGTTGGTGTGATGCGGTTTGCAGTCTTACATTTGATCTTTCTTCACAGCCATATACTGAGTTTCTGAATATTGGTCTTAGGGTTTTGCTTAATACATTTTCCATTGACTAAGATTGAGCTACTTGCTCCACACATCAGCTCGTTGAACAGAATTCCTAAGGATGTAGGGTGGTACTGTTCAATTATCTTTTATGGAACTGTTATGAGAGAGGTTTATCTAAAGATGTGGAGCAACAAACAAAGAGAAAATGTTGCTGATTTTTCAGTGCTAAAATGAGCATGCGAGTACAGTTTATGAAGAAGGGTATACAGTAATTGTGCATGAACTGATTGAAATGAAAGTTGACTGATCATAAACGCAGCTTGACTGTTGTCCCACAAAGACTATATTGTTGACACTGAAGCAAAGCAAGTGTGTATAGGAACCCTTTTTTCTCTAAAGAATTTAAGAATTTACTTCAACTTCAGTGGTGAAGGAATTTCGGAAGGTTGTGTTTAGTAACTCTGCTTTGGCAGCACTGTCATCTGTAATTGCATAGAGGAGGCATTAATTTTGTGTTTCTGGTAGCATACTTCACATACCACAAGAATGTCTTTGAACTTTCTGCCAGTTTTCAAGACAAACTTTCACTGTGGAAACTATTATAAGCATCTTGCATTGAAGTCCACAATAAATTTCAAGTGTCTTTAAAAGATTTCCAATGTTGGAGATTTTGCATTCATTTGAATTTATCACATTTTTTTCCTTGTTTCTGCAACAGTGTTCTGACATGTTGTGTGCACTACGGAGACACAGCTCCATTGTTTGTTGGTTTATTTAGTATAAATCTCTCAATTGCTGCCAATACCTTTTCTTGGAATTCAAGCCACATCTGGTCTACACCTACATTTTTAATTTGCAAGGATTGGAGATTGCCTCTCACAAAAGAGTCAAGTGAATTTTATGTGCTTTTTTGAATAGGTATATTTTTCCTTTATTTGTGGAGAATTTGTAGGTTACAAAATTCAGCCACGCTGTGACAACCCTGTGTTCGCTAATCCCTGTATCTATTTTGATGCTTGTTATTAGTGCAGAATTATTTGTTGCTAAAAGGTGAAGGTCATTGTTTCTGTTTTTGTTTAAATATTAGTGTATTACCTAGACATCCACACAAGAAACATTTACAAGAAGTACAGATTGAAAAGTTTTATATAGCCTAGATTATAAGTACTTGTACATCAAAGCATGCTATGCAAACCAACTGTCCAAAAAAGAGTACAGTACAGAATGTGATTTATATAAGTAACATATGAAGACTATTATGATAACAGACATATCATCTCCAAATACAACAATATTACAAAATATTAATTTTGTAGTTGTTATGTACAACTTGCAATATGTAAAATCAAACAGTGGATACTCCAGGATGGAATAATAACTGTATTATGAAAAGGATTCATTGCTACACACCATAAAGTGGAGATGTTGAGTTGCAGACAAGCACAATAAAAAGACTGTGAAAAGACTGTGAAGCATGTAAGCTATTGATCAAAAGACCTTCCTTCAGAAGATGACAATACACACACACACACACACACACACACACACACACACACATTCTCATTATTATGACTCTCACACACATGAGACCACTGTCTCTGGCCACTGAGGACAGACTACAAGCAACTGGGCCTGGTGGGATAAGCAATGTGGGTGGTGAGAGTAAGGAGGAAACTGGGACAGGAGGAGAAGAGGTAACAGGGTAGAGGTGGGGTTCATGAAGTACTGGTTCTGGGACCATACAGGGTCATGGTGGGGAGAGTGTAGGCAGCTGGGTGCAGTCAGAAGTTAGATTTTGGGAGGGGGGGGGGGGGTTATTGGAAAAGGGTGAGAAGGAAAAAGACTGTGGGTGTACTGGTGGAATAGAAGACTGTGTATTGATCGAGTGGGAGCAGGGAAGGGGATAGGTGGTTGAAGGACAGTGACTATCGATAGTTGAGCCCAGGAGGGTACGGGAATGTAGGATATATTGCAGGGAGAGCTCCCATCTTTGCAATTCAGAAAACTGGTGTTGGTAGGAAGGATACTGATGACACAGACGGCAGAGCAATCTTTGAAGTGAAGAACGTTGTGTTCTATAGCATGTTCAGTGACTGGGTGGTCCAACTGTATACTGATCAAAGTTAATCAGTGGCCATTCATGTGGACAGGGAGCTTGTTGGTTTTCGTGCCCATGTGGAGCACAGCACAGCTGTTGCAGCTTACCATGTGGATCACATAACTGCTTTCATAGATAGTCTAGTTTTTGATGGGGTAGGTGATGTTTGTGACTGGACTGGAGTAGATGGAGGTGGGATGATATATGGGACAGGACTTTTGTGCAGGTCTATTGCATGGATATGAACTTTGAGGGAAGGGGCTGGGAGCAGGGGAGGAGTAGGGACGGACAAGGATATTGTGTACGTTTGGTGGGTGGTGAAACACTACCATGGTAGGGGTGAAAAGGATAGTGAATAGGACACTCATTTCAAGTCACAACTAGAGGTAGCTGAAACCCTGATGAAGAATCTGATTTAGTTGTTCCTTTCGTGGATGGTACTGAGTTATGAGGGAAATACTCCTTTCAGGCCAGATGGTGGGACTTTATGAGGTGATGGGTGACTTGTGAGATAAGATATGGAAGATATGTTTCAGTACAATTTTGGGAGAGTAATTTTGGTCTATGAAGGCTTCAGTGGGACCCTTGGTGTATTTTGAGAGGGACTGCTTACCGCTACAGACGTGATAAGACACAGGTGACTAGGCTGTGTGGAATGGACTTGTTAGTATGGAATAGGAAGAAGCTGTCGAAGTGGACATATTGCTGTTGGTTGGTAGGTTACATATGGATGGAGTTAATGATGTCAACATAGAGGAAGGTGTCTTGTTGGGTTGAGGAGAACCCAGTGAAGCAAATGGGTGGAGAAGGCTTGAGGTTTTGGAGGAATGTGGATAGGATGTCATCATCCTCAAACCAGATAACGAAGATGTCATCCGTGAATTTGAACCAGGTCAGGGGTTTGGGATTTTGGGTGGTTAGGAAGGATTCCTCTAGATGGCCTATGAATAGGTTAGTGCAGGATGGTGTCATGTGGGTGCCCATTGCCGTACTTCAAATTTGTTTGATGGTGATGCCTTCAAAGGTGAAGTAATGATGGGTTAGGATATAGTAGGCTGTGGTGACCTGGAAAGAGGTTGTAGGTTTGGAATCCATTGGACCCCGGGTTGGGAAAGGTAGTGTTCAATAATGGCAAAGCAAAAGGCATTGGGGTTATTAGTATAAAGGAAGTGGCATCAATAGTAATGGGCAGGGCATTGCGTGGTAAAGGAACAGGAACTGTGGAGAGTTGGTGGAGGAAATGGTTGATGTCTTTTTATGGGAAGGAAGGTTGTGGGTGATAGGTGGAACATGTGGCTCTGTGAGATCAGAGAAGGTTGCAGGTAATAGGCAGAAGATGTTGGTATATGAAAGCAGAGACTCTCAGTGGCGGCACAGCATCTGGATGGTTGGGTGTATTGACTTTATGAAACATTTAGATGGTAGGAGAATGGGGAGTGGTAAATGTGAGATAGGAGAGAGAGAGAGAGAGAGAGAGAGAGAGAGAGAGAGAGAGAGAGGCTCAAGGGAGAGGTTCTGGGATGGGCATAAGGATTTGAAGAGAGACAGGAATTCCTGTTTGATTTAGTGGGGTCACCATTGCAGGGTTTGTTGATGGACGAATCTGAGAGCTGACAGACACATACCAAGTAATTCTTGTGGTTCAAAACAACAGTGGGGGAGCCTATGTCAGCAGGTAGGATTATAAGATCAAGGCGCACAGTCATTTTACTCCTCCTGTTTTTACTTGTCTCATTGTCTGCTCCTTCCTCCCCTCCTCCACTTCTCTCTCTTTTTAACCTTCGGACTGCAGCTAACTGCCCTACACTCTCCCCACCACATCCATGTATGCTCCCAAAAGCAGCACTTGACCATCCCCCATCCCTACCCTGCTATTCCTCCCCTCCTCTCCCCCCTCCCATCATGCACATTGTTCGCAGTCTGCCCTCTCAGCGAGAGACAGTGGTCAGGTGTGTGACAGTTGTGTGTGTGTGTGTGTGTGTGTGTGTGTGTGTGTGTGTGTGTGTGTGTGTGTGTGTATGTGTGTGTATGTGTGTGAGTGTGTGTGCGCATCTGTATATTTGTGTTGTTGACTTCAGAGAAAGACCTTTTGGCTCAAAAGCTTCCTTATTTAGAAGTTTTTTTTGTTGTGCCTGTCTACGATGCAACATCACTACTATATTATTAGTGCATCAGATGTAATTTCTGTTCTGTCAGCGTATCAGAAGTTGCGGTTTTTGCGTCAAGTACTTTTCTGTTGCTGTGAAATCTCATAGGCTGCTATTTTCCCATCAGATCTTTTGCTTTTGCTCTGGAACATCATAGGATGCTGTTTTCTCTTCAAATGTTTTTCTTTCGCTCTGGGACATTGGAGGTCACAGTTTTTCTATCTGTAATATTCGGAGTCCCATTTTTTATGTTCTCTAGTCTCACCCACATACTTCTTTTATGCTGTGGCTCTGGGTACAAATGAAAGAGTTTGTTCTTGATTGTTGATCATCTTGTGAGACAGACAGAAAAATTGACTTCTTATTACCATTATCGTGACCAATCTTCATAAGTATATGCAGTTTGTGGCTTGCAGGGATCATTGGAAAGAGGATTAGCAACAAGAACCTGCAGTTTCAATCAGGCTCTGTTTGCAAAAATATTTATTTAGCTTCTTAAAATACAATACAGTGGTTGCTGGCCATTAGCCAGTGATTATGTTAATTCTTGCACAATTGAAAGCCCACCCCCTTCACCCTCAATCCCTAATTCTGTAGAGCTCTAAATTACGTAATATTGAAATTCTGACATTTTATTTACAAGCCTTTGAAAATTCATAAAATTCAGCGTTGCTTTACAACATGACCCTAACAGGTCCTCCACATACTACAGGCTCTTTATTATTCCCAAAAAACTGATGACTTGCTCATATCCTTACGGCCGGCAAGAGATCTACCATTGTCGTACTTGACCGATAGGAGTATGTAAGTGAGAGTAAGTGCCGGTTGTGTGACACCTCTATGTACAGCATCTGCCATCTAGATCCCATCCCACTGCTACAAGCTGACCTACAGTTGATTCCTTAAAACTTCAGACTCCTCACGAGGACTAAGACCTCAGTCCATAGCATTTCTTACCCAACTGAAAATAAACACCTCCACCTTTTACCTTCTTCCTAAGATCTATAAACCCAGTCAACCTGATCATCCCATAGTTGCTGGCTTCAAAGCACCCACCAAAGGTGTATCTCCCTTAGTTGATCAACACTTGCAACCAATAGTATGAAGACTTTGCTCCTATGTAAAGACACCAATGATTTCACAGAGCATCTAAAATCTGTGCCTGTCCCATTGTGCCACACATCCTGCTTGTTGCCATTGATTCCACCTCCTTTAATACAAACAACTGCATGCTCTGTCTGCTGCTGAACATTTCCTCAACCAGCACCCACCTTATTCCAAATCAATGATGCCCTTCCTACTCACCTTCATCAGCTTTAACCTTACACTAATTACTTTACCTTTGAGGGGCAGATGTATAAGCAGATCAGGGACATTGCCATGGTAACCAGGATGACTCTTCCTATGCCAATCTTTTCATGGGTCACTTTGGATGCTTTCCTGGTGTCCACAAGCCTTTAGCCATTGGTTTGGTTTAGATACAGTGATGACATCTTTGCAATATGGACTCATAGCGAGGCTGGCCTGTTAAAGATTCTCCCAATTAAATGTCACATGGTCCTATTCTGAATCCCACGGCACTTTTCTTGATGTTGACCCGATCATCACAAAGGATCAGCTGAACACTTCTGTTCAAACTAAGGGGACCTAGACGTCACTTTCGTTCACATTAGGCGACTGAAGCATCATGGTTGTTTTTTACACTAGTATTTTTAAAGACAATAACACAAAAAATAATAATAATTGAAATGAAACTTTAACTAAATAATTAGTATATTGTGACCTCTGTGTGACAAAAATTTGAACACTGCTGCATTCAAAATAGTGAGAAGATTGATTTTTCTCTTATATATTGAATTATGTGTGAATTTTATTCTAGGCATACTGTACTTCCACACAATTAAAATTTAAAGTTCAGAACATATTTTGTTCATTTAAGAATGTAACAGGAATATTTACTAATTTCTTGTTCTATGTATTTGGAAAAAAATGTTCTTTTGGAATCTGCTTTCTTCTCCTAATAAATTATGAACATATGACATGTTCCAGCTGAAAATATTTCATATATTTTTGATATTCTTGTCCTCTTTATAAGTTAAACTCCTTACAAAGAGATTGATTGATAGGTGTCACTGGATGTGGATATGGACAGGTTTGTGGTCAGCAGGCTGCTCTCCCCACCATCCTCAATTTTTGTGAATGGAGCCACCACTCCGTAGTCAAGCAACTCCTAAAATGGATAAGCTATTCCTTGACATAATAATATATGTCCTGCCAATCTGTCACTTATTTTCAGTCAGTGTTTTCCGTATATCCCTTCCCTCACTAATTCTGCAGAGAACCTTATCAGTCTGTACCTTATCAGTGTATCTTATTTCCAATACACCTCTGTAGCACTACATAACAAATTCTTCAATTCTGTCCTGTTCTGGTTTTCCCACAGTCCATGTTTCACTACCAGACAATGCTGTGCTCAAAATGTATATTATCAGATATTTGTTTCTCAAATTAAGGCCTATGTTTGATACAAGCAGACTTCTTGTGGGATCCTAGGCACTAGACTGGCCGCAACTTTGTCTTCACTGGATGCTATTACAGCACCAACTCATCTGAAAAGCAGATTTCCTGGGCCACTATATCCAATTGTGGTACTGCGGATCCCTCCCAAAAAATCTTAGGAATGCACCTGTTGTCATTCAGTATTTCCTTGTCTTGAAAGTATTAATCAGCTAATTTGACAAGGCTGTTACTTCTTAAATTATGCCCTGAAATGAGGACCGTTATGACTGACATTTTGTCCGCCACATCTAGAATAGCTCTTCATCTCCCTCTAAATCTCCACAATATCCTTGCCAGATCCTGCACTCCTGCACCCATTTTGCTGCTCTATGGGTCCTACCCTTGTGACTATCTCCACGGTAAGACCTGCCCTATGCAGCCTCCTACCATCACCTATACCAGTTCTGTATCTGGCAGAGAATGTACTACCAAAGGGAAAGCCATCTCTGAAATGACACATCTCCTATACCAGCCATTACATGAACACTGTTCAGCTTTTTACATGGGCATGACAACCACCAAGTCACCAGTTTGTATGAATTGACATAGACAGAGCGTGTATACTGACAACGCACAATATCCTGTAGCAGAGCTTGCTCTAAAACATGTCAGTCTTGAACATGGCATCTGTTTCAGCACATGAGCCATCTTTATTCTGTCCCAAGACACCATTTTCTCAGAACTCTGCAGATGGGAACTGGCATTACAACCTGTCCTTGGTTCTCGCCACCCACCTGTAATTAATTTTTGTTAATTTCTTTGCTTTCAGTATTCATTTCTTCACTCCCTTTTAGTTTTCAGTATCGTTCTCTGACCTGTCTATTCCCCCCACCCCTAACACATACTTATCTTTCTTTTCTTTTTAACTTGTGCAGGATGGTTTTGTCAGTTATGTCTGTATTGCATATTGCCTTATCTCCCACCTTTAACCTCTCAGATTTTCAAATCTCATCTGGTGCAGTCCTCAACAGTCCATCTTTCCTTCTTATCCCATCCAGCAAGTCTCCCCTGACCCGGAGTTCCTCTTCCAAACTCTCCACATTTCCTAAACCTCACTAGTTATTTCCATTTAGACCTCTTCTTTTCCTGCCACTAACAATAAAAAAAAAGAGGTATTGTCGTCATTAGCAAAACAATGGCAAGAGACTGCTATTTGTTGTTACTTACACTGCTGATTTCTTTGATAATGGTCAGCAAGATCCAAACAATAGACTGTGTATGATAGAAGATGTTCTAAACGAGAGTTTAGCAAAAAATTTTCTCCGTTTGAAAATCTTTGCAGTTGCCTCTTTAGTACATTACATTCTGCACAGAAATTAGAGCCAACTTAGATTTAAAAATCTAGTCAATTGGAGTGCTTCGTTTCTGACTGTATCACTATTAGGTATAAGAATAATACAAATATTAAAATGACATGTTATCTGTATTCTTCCGCGTTTGCTGTTGTCTCACTCTAGTTTCGTAGTTTATTGGCAGGCAGGATTTAAATGAGTTAGCAGCAAACACAAAAGAATACAAGGCAAAATGTTTATAATCATATTATTCTTATGGTGAAGAGAATACTGCACGTGATTCACAATTCATAAAAGTTCCTGTTAGCAACCATCTCTTCTCACAGGTAAGAAAAAATTCAGACCGTAGAGTTGGCATATGGCAAACATCCCAAACAGTCTTGCCAATCTGATTTTTGTAGTACATTGAAATGCTGCTACATTTGAAGATGAAAGTTAAGAATTTGTATTTACTTCGTTTGATAATGTATGAAAATGTAGTGGTCAAAACTTGGGGCGGAGAAAAAACTTAAATTTATTTACTGATGCAAAGGTTTTGGCGCCAGTATTCATCTTTGTGTCTGCAAAGCATGCCTGTGTAGCGCTACATATATTCAACGGCAGAAGTTAGTTGTGGGGGCACTTACCAACATTTTTCATAACTTCCACTTACTTTGCACTTGATTCTAAGCAGCAGTCTGTTTTTAGGATTACAAAAACCGGAAAAAGTGTGGCTTAGATTCAAGTAAATACGGTAAATGACATCCACAATGACAATTTTGTGGTGCTCTTGGTAATAACAAAATTAGAACACACATTTTAAGACTTAATAGTTTTTTGTTTCCTTTTTCATTAATACAGCAATATACACTGAAGAACCAAAGAAACTGGTATAGGCATGCATATTCAAATACCGAGATATGTAAAAAGGCAGAACACGGCTCTGCAGTCGGCAATGACTACATAAGACAACAAGTGTCTAGTGCAGTTGTTAGATCGGTTACTGCTGCTATAATGGCAGGTTATCAAGATTTAAGTGAGTTTGAACATGATGTTACCGCTGGTACACAAGCGATGGGACACAGCATTTCTGAGGTAGCGATGAAGTGGGATTTTCCTGTATGACCATTTCACTAGTGTGCCGTGAATATCAGGAATCTGGTAAAAACATCAAATTTCCAACATTGCTGCAACCAGAAAAATATCCTGCAAGAACGGGACCAATGATGACTGAAGAGACTCATTCAACATGACAGAAGTGCAACCCTTCTACAAATTGCTGCACATTTCAATGCTGGGCCATCAACAAGTGTCACTGTGTGAACCATAGCGCTTTCGGATTTGAAGGGCAACTTGTGTACCCTTGATGACTACACCACACAATGCGACTCCCAACACATCCAGAATTGCTACACCGTGGCTCCAGGAACGCTCTTTTTGAGTTTAAACACTGCTGCTGCCCATCAAACTCCCCACATGGGAACATTATTGAAAATATCTTGGATGCCTTGCAATGTGCTGTTCAGAACAGATCTCTACCTCTTTGTACTCAGGATTCAGGTTGTCAGTTCAATTCCTCCCACCACTACTTCAGACATTAGTTGAGTCTATACCATGTCATGTTGTGGCACTTCTGCATGCTCATGGGGGCCCTACACAATATTAAGCAGGTGTACCAGTTTCTTTGTCTCTTCATGGCATATGCAAGAAATATGTATCTTTTGCATTAATTCTGTTATGATATCTCAGTGTCCGATAATTTATACCATCCACAAATGTAGCATTTGTTGATTTATATATATCACCAGTTGTTTATAGCAAGTTTACTTACATTTCTGTCATTTATTACATGCCTGCATCTCCCAGTTTTCATGACTCTGAAGTTGTACTCATGTTTATTCACGTGGAAAAAAAACTCATAGGCAGTTGGTCTCAACACCAAATATGTATTAATTTTAACTTGTTGCTAATCGCTTTATAGCTCTCAAGGACCATCCCATATCTTACATTTTGTGTCTTTCATGGCAGTGTACTCGTGTAGTTGAAAGCATATTTTGTGTTGTACTAGGATCTTTGTTTGTCATCTTCTTTGTTCACATATGGAAATCTTCTTCCTAGATTCATCATGTAATTTGAGGGGATTGGTATTTTTAAGTCTGTATTGTGTAAAAAGTTTCTGAGTGAACTGTGTGATAAGGTTACATCGTGTTGATTTATTAGTGTTCAGTTGAGCTGTTTGATGTGTTCCACTTGAATAGAAGTTATCTTGTATCAGGGATGAATGTAAAGTAATGCCTCCACCTTCATTAATTGGGTTTGGATGGAAATATTTTAATAAATCAAACGCAGAAATAATCCTTAGAATGTGATCTTTAATGACCAATATTCACTTTTCCACATAATCACCAGTCAATTGGATACATTTCTGCCAACGATGAACAAGTTTTCTGAAGCCATCATGGAAGAAGTCAACACTCTGTTTCCGCAACCACTGCCTCACAGTTCTCTCAACGTCTTCAGCAGAAGCATAATGATGTACCCGCAGATCATCTGTAATTATCAGGAACAGATGGAAGTCAGATGGACTGTATGGAGGATGCCGTATGGTGGAGAGATTCAGTCTCTGAAGTTGTGCAGTGGTGGCATGTTAGCTGTGTGGTTTGGCATTGTCATGCTGCAGGAAAACATTTCCGTTTGTCTTTCAGAGCCAACGACATACAGTACTCACATCAACACAGTCTCCATAAACTGCTTTCATTCTCTGATGCATCTCCTTTGGGATGACACCTTCTGCTGTCAAGAATTTAATGACTGCAGCCGATTTGGAGTGGTGGGTGCTAAAAATGACATGTGTATTTATACTGTTATGCTATGTTCTATTTAAATTGCCATATATCACATAGTATTCACTTTAAAAATATGAAAAAATTACCACTTATCCATAAAAGTATGTAGAATATTATGGCTTACACAGATTATGATAATGTTTCAAATGAATTTGATTGTGACAGTCAAAATAAAATATTTTTTAAAAGTATTATAAATTTGACTTTGATTCCATATATACAACACTGTGCTTCAATTTAAGAAGGTTAACTGCAGTCCATAGAATCTACACACATTTCTGAGTAAAGTGAGATGAGGGATATGAAATTTTTGTTATTATTTAGAAAGATAATAATTATTTATTTGAAGAGAACATTACAGAATTTCCATGTCTACAATATGACTTAGCATTTGTGTTTAGGAAAACATTCACCATGCAACCCCTTATTACAACCATTACAAACAGTTCTTGACCCTCTTTTCCTTCCCTCACCAGTACACGCAGAGCATCTTGACTCTTTTCTTCTCTGGAAGTTTTCTCAAACCCGGAGCACCACGAGGATCATCAATTGGATTTTTTTCTAGCAGCCATTCATCTGACAAAGCTTCAATTATCATTACAGTCTATACATATCTGGAAACAAATTTCCTTCCCTTATTATGCTCTTTGTATAATATGTAAGAGTTCAGTACAATTTTTAACATTATGTTAAAAGCTACCTTCTTCCAGTAACAAAGAGTTTGCCTCTCATCCAAATACGCATACAGCATCATGTCGGATGTGTCTGTTCCACCCATATACTGGTTGTACTGGTGTATTATTTCTGGCTTTTTTAGGGTTTTATTTTTATTTTGGACTTCAATGTCACCAGCACCAACTTTACTTGACAATAAGAGAATGGGGTTTTTTTCTCTCTGTACACACATGCCAGTACCGGACCTGACTTACAATACATCCTTTCCCCCAATTCCAAATTTCTTTCTATATTGCTCTGGCAAATATTTCCTGTTTTTTTCTTACAGTGCCAGTAATGTATGTACCAAGTTTGTAGAGACTTTTTACAAGTGGTACTGAAATGAAAAACTTGTTCACAAAGATATGATATCCCTTGTTCAAATAACAGCCCAAACACAGTAAATTCTGAACAACACAGTAACCTAAGCTATGTCTTGCAATCTCAGCCTTATCTTCTTGGCTTTTGGCACCTCTGTTTGTATAAAATCCAAGAAAGTAGTGCATTATAGAGTCATACAGCATCCAGAATTTGATTCCTCATTGGTGGTGGTGTTTGTTTGGCAAATACTGTAATAGGAAAGTGTGACATTTAGTGCCAACTAGACTTTCATCAATTGTTCATGAGGTGTGTAATGATGTCTAAATATATTATTAGCATGATGTACCAATGGCTGGTAACTGATACATGGGTCATAATGAGGATGGCCTGGTGCTGAACATTTCTCACTATCCACAAGATGAAAGAATTTCATCAGATGCCTAAATTGATGGGCAGAAAACATTTTACCAAACCATGGAAATGCCTGTGATGGTTTTTTGCTCCAGTATGATAGCATTGTGGGCCTTTTAGTGAGTCCCATATTTAGTAAGCAAGCAATAAAACCTCTTACCTCAGTAATTGTCACATTCTTACATTTCTTATACGGTTTGGACAATGTAGCATGTTTAGTTATAAACTTTTTAGCTGAGTGATTCGTATCAGTTACAATAAGCTGCAACAACGTTGTAGTAAAGAATAGAGTAAAATATTTTATCACATGAGATCCTACTGGTGGCATATGTTTTGGTCCTGGCAGCTCTTGAAATGGATGTGTTAATGGCTGTAGTGTTTCAGGCGCACGTACTTCAGTGTATTGTACATCTTCGATTTCGTCTTCACTTTCACCCACAATATCGTCAAGTACATCACTGTCACTTTCTGAACTGTTGCTGCTTTCGCTAAAACACTCTGTATCACTAGTACATTCTAAAAGTTCACAAATTTCTTCATCGGTAAGTCCTCTAATCTGGCCTGGTGTAGGTCGCATTTTTCACAAAAAATGGAGAAAATAAACAAAATTTGTAAACTCTTAGTGTGAAGAAAAACACACAGAAACAATGATAAATAACAGTACTGAGCAAAAACAAGAACATAGAACGCAATAACAGAATGTAAACACGTACTGCGAAACACAACGTCAATAAACAAACGATGCAAAAGTGGAATAATTGAATGCTAATATTTCACCGAAACGATGCTCAGTTGTTGATAGCTGTCAATCTACACATAGTTCGATTCAAAGAACATCTGTAATCAGCACACCAACACCATCTAGCACTGATTCTCTAAGCTAAACAAGACGAAGAGGGGTACCAATGAATCGGCACCCTGACAGTATCTGCGCCAGTAGGGAATAACGATAGATCGTTACCTTGACATTGAAAGGCTTAAATCACATTGACTGATGTCTACACAGGCTTCCATACTTTACACTGTAACTGTTCAATGTTAAGGCTTCCCGCCATATGGAGCTGTAGAGAAGAGGCTACAGAACAAACCAGCACGTGCCACATACCAATGCTGCCAGATGTTGAAGACTTACAAAGGTGGAGGCATTACTTTTCAGTCAGCCCTCATATTTAGGGTTATCTTTCTTCATGTAAGATTTCCCATCTCTTGGCGCGTAGTGTGTAAAATGACTGGGATCATGTTTATGTGGCTATGTTGTAGAATGTATGTATTTCTGTGTCCACATTTGTTGCTGTGATTGTGCATGCTTATAGAGTATGGACATTTTTCTTCATGATGCAAAATTTGCTTTCTTGATTCTTCATGTAACATTGGGGTAATCAGTTTACCTTGTGCAGTGTTGCTATTGAAAAAAAAAGTATTATAATGTAAATAGCACATAGATTTTTTCGCAACTCTGGAGATATACAGTTGTAGGTTCTCTGCAGTATGACTCTTCCAGAGTTTGAAAGCCATTAGCTTTGTTGCAGATCACAGTGTTTGAATATGTGATGTCCACAATGACAAATTTTTTTTGTGTGGTGACATAGTTAGGATTCACATATTCGGATTTATCAGTTATTGTGTTTTCTTTAACAATAATACAATAATATATGTAAGTAAGATGTATGATTTGCATTAATTCTGTTTTGATATCTCAGTGTGACATAATTTATTCTACCCATGAAACAACTTAATGAGTTATACAAGTCACCAGTTGTTTACAGCAAGTTAATGTACATATTTGTTATATATTATTCTCATAACATTTGCAACTTCCAGATTCACAGGCTCTGAAGCTGTACTTTTTTTTGTTGAAGTGGAAAACACTCATCAGTGTAGGTGTCATTACCATATATATATTAATATTAATTTATAGATAATGACTTTGCGGCTCTCAGTGAATGTCTCATAAACCTTCATTCACGTCTTTTATCACTGTACTCGTGTGTGGTTGTAAGAATGTTTGTGTTGTGCTCGAGTCATTATTTGTGTAAGTTCATTTTCTTTCTTTATGTCTTGAAATCTTCCATCTTGATTCTTCATGTAATTTGAGGTAGCAGTATTTTAATTATATATTCTGTAAAAAATTGTAATTGAATTACGTTAGTTTTTCAGTGTCCACGTGAACTGTTTGATATGTGGTTATAGAATAGTATTGATCTTCTGTATTAGGGACATCTTTCTTCATGTAAAGTCTTTTTCTTTGTTGTTTCATCATCTTGTTTGAGTTGTTAATACTTTACAGTGAGCAGGGTGTAAGATGATAGTCACTGAGTTTATGTGGCGAGGTTGTAGTGTGTCTATGGCTGTGTTCGATTGTGTTGGTTTAAGTGTGGTTGTTGTAGAGAGTAACTTTTCGTTTGAAGGTACATATTTCTTCATGAGACAAGACCTCTCTTGATTCTTCTTGTCATATTTGAGTCACAGCTAAGAAAAATGTTTCCAAATGAACTTCATGAAACAACTTGACAATACAAGGTGGAAGCTGTTTGTGCTGAAATGACCAGCGTATCTTGTACTGTCACCCTCATGAAAAGTAGCATAATGTCCAGATTAACCATTCAATCATTTTGGTCTATTTTCATTTTCTTCAGTGTTTCAACAAATTTCTGCAAGTTTACAAAATGGTGTTCACAATGTCCCAGTTTCGGTGTTAATAATCCTGCAAGATGATTTGGTGGACTGTTGGTGGGCAAACAGAATTCACTAACAATGCATGTAAGATCGAACTTTTGCTTACATATGTTCAGGAATCCATAGAGCCTGACTAGTCGGGTAGCTGGTGGCATTAATTTCTTCACCTCCTTGTTTGGTAAACCAGAGTCCTTTAATAACCACCCTCTCTTCATGACTACGGCCTGTGTTGTATCGCAACTGGGCTTCCAGTATGCATCATCTTCTCATAAACGTAGCACATTCAGATTGTAGTCTTCAGTGTTCAGAAGCAAAGTAGTATTTCCTTTGCCAGCTGGCAAGACAATGAAGTCAAAATTCTCACACGATAAGCACAAGTCACTTTGTTGCTCATGGCTAATTAAGATTTCAGTGGTTTAGGTTTTGCCAGTATATAGCTGGCACTTACTGTGATGTTTTTATCTGCGTTATGAGAGAGATGATGAATGCACTACTCTATTCCACTAATAACATAAAAAATTGCCAGACATCTTGGGGCTGGTGAAAAATTAAGGCCATTACTCAATGCTGGCACAGAGCCATTTTCCAGTTCTGGGATGGAGTGATTAACAGCTATTGTATGGCCTTATCATTCTCCACATCAGCTCCTCTGTGAAATGAGAGGTCAAACTTGTTACATTGCATAGACATCGTCTTGTACAAATTATCATGCTGTTGTTATGTCCATGGGGGCAGGCTTTTGATGTTGAAGGTAAGTAACAGTCCTTGTAGTCAGGTCGGAACAGCAGTTTCAAATGTGAAAGGACCCTCATGTACCACCTGACATCACTCTGTCCCACAATGAGACAGAGCTGCCTATCTCACCTTCTGCACAACATCATTTTGGCCCTCTCTGATTGGTGGCAGAAACTGCAATTCTGGCTATATAAATAGGAAATTATGACAGCCCCAGCAGTCAGTAGTTTTACTCCTGATGACAATGGCAAAGATAGCCATTGGAAGCTCATTAATTTTATTTGATTTGATGCTGTTTGAAAACCAAAAAGACACGATGCCGCAAAAGTCATTGAGCACACTTATGTTTCCTCTGCAGTGAGGACATAATGCACAGTGTGAGACTGCTGGAAAAACTGTGAAAAAATAAATTACATCTGCTGAGTTCTTTAGCATATTGCAATGCTGCCTGGATAAGGAGGTAATTCCTCACTTTGTTGTAGCTAAGCAACACATCCAAACTGCTGCAGGGGACAGAATTTTGAAGTGGACAAGTCACACCATAGTGAGACAATGGACCGGTAGACAAATTATGAGCTTGATCCATATACCAGAAAGCTGTTTGATTGTCATCAACTTCTGTCATAAGCTTTGCAGCCATTCGATTGGGAGTGCGTGGACATAGCCATGGCATCACAATGGTGAGCCAGCTTGTGCAAGACAGCAAGACAACATCCAAGCAAGTTTGACCACGTGACTCACAGAGGAAATGATGTGAAGAATGATAAGTTTCACAGAATAGTTGTTAATCTGTGCAATCCAGAACTAGTCGACAACTCTGTGCCAGCTCTGGGTAAAGGCCTTAATTTTTCACCAGTCACACATTATCTGTCAGTTTTGGGTTGTGTTAGTGGAACTGAACAGTGCATCTGGCATCTATTGCATGACACAGCAGAGGATGTCTCACTAGCTTCCAGTCTGGGTTTAAGCTAGCCCACCAAAAACCAGTGTTAACCTAGAAGATTGTTGTGACTTGTCCTTATTGTGTGAGAATAATGACTTGGTTGTCTTGGTAGTAAACAGAGGAAATGCCACTGTGTTTCGGAACACTGAACCTGAAGGTGCTATACTTATTAGAAGATGGTGCGTACTGGGAACTTAGTCACAATCTGACACAGGCCATAGTCAAAACATCCTACAGGAATATAAGTGCCAAAACTAGGACATTGTGAACACCATGTTGTAAACTACCAGACATTTGTTGAAACACTCAAGAAAATAAAAACAAATCAAAATGACACAATGGTTAGTCTGGACATTGTGTCACTTTTTACGAGGGTGCCAGTAGAAGACATGCTGGATCTTTTGACCCAACTCTTTCCATTTGGAATCCTCAAGTTGTTATGTTATGTTATTACAACAACACTTCTTATACCATGATGAATATTATGAAATAATGGATGGCACAGTGATGGACTCACCACTGCCCCTCGCAGTCACGAATTTCTTCATGGAGCACTTTGAGGAGCAGGCTCCAAACTCCGCGGTGTTATGTCCACCTTGCTTCCCAAGATATGTTGATGGTGCCTTCCTGATATGGCCCCATGGTGAAAATACACGGCAGCAGTTAATGGATCATACAAACGGTGTTCATCCCAACATTAAATTTGCCATCAAGATGCAGCGGAATGGCAAGCTACCGTTCTTGGATGTTTTCATTGGGGGGAAGGCAGGAGGCTGGCTTGGTCATTCAGTGTACAAGGAACCACTGTACACTGATAAATATTTAAACATTGATAATTTTCACTCTTGTACACTAGAAAATGGTCCTGAAAACGTTAATACACACAGCAAAATTTATTTACAATGACAACCATCTACAGTCTGAATTGCAGCACTTGAGGCACATGTTCAGAGAGGATGATTATAGCAAGAGAGACACTGCAAATGCTTTCAGATGTCACCAAAGATGGATGTCTTGTGAAATGGCAGAAGAAGCCAAGCCAACAGCTTTCCTGACATACTGTGGGCCAACGAGCAACAAGTTAGGATGTGTACTGCAGAGACATGGACTGAGACCAGTGCTTTGTCCCACCCCCAAAAAATGACATATGCTCTGCCTTGTTAAAGAGAACATAGCTCTTCATGTGTCAGGTGTGCATGGCATTCCTTGCGAGTGCAGCATGATTTATGTAGGTCAATCAATTTGCACACTTGCAGGGTGATGTACTGAGCACAAGAGACATATTAAATGGAGGGAGCTGAACAAGTCAGCCATATCTGAGCACTGCCTGGAAAACAGACACAAAATACGGTTTGAGAACAGAAAAGTTTTGGCTAATGTGTCAACATACATGGATTCTTTTATAAAAGAGGTGACTGAGATTAGATTGAACAACAACAATTTCAATAGAGACCAGGGGCACACTGACTAGGGCATGGGGACAGGCTTCAGTATCAGAAGGAAGTTACAGTCGATGATTAACACTTATAGGGCGGTTGGGAACAGCAGCTTCAAACGTGGCACTGGCCCCTTGTGCCACCTTACATCACTCAGTCCAATGTCTGGCTGGAGCTGCTATGAGCTACCCAACTCACCTTCAATGCGTGTATCATTTCTGTCCTCTCTTTTAGGTGCCAGTGACTGTAATCATGGCTATATAAGTGGAAAAATGTGCCATGCCCAGCTGTCAGTAGTTTTACACCTGGCGATGATGACAGTGATAATCATTGAACACTTGTGATTTTTTTTTAATTGACTCAGCTTCAAAACCGAGACTATTTTATTCAAAGATTTGTTTAACATATTTTACTTTGAGCAACAAGAAACAGACTCCAGCTGTCACAATGGCACAACGGCCTCAAGGGAAAGTCTCTCTGTACTAAAGCACAAATGACACGTTTGTGTAGCATCATGTTGTGAAGTGACTCTGAGCCTGAGTGGGCTAAGCAGCTGCCACCAGCCATCATATACTATGATGACAGAGTGCGCTCATGATACCAAGCCACTGGACGTGTGACAAAGCTGGCATACATTACTGGGTCTACCAGATCCTGTATGACAACAATCAGCATTCAACAAAAACTTGCAATTCCATGCGAGCATGATATGCTGTAGAGCGGTATCGATACTTGATACAACAAATGCTACAACAGAACCAAGACTGTCTTTAGACAACCTGAGCCTCAACACACAGAGCTCATGGTTGATATTATGTCTCCTGGAAGCACACAGTTCACACTGATCTCATTAAACATCAGTTATGACAAGAAGTCCAAATTTTACAGCAGTGGCACAAATTAGTAGTCTTAGGTAACTCTCCCATAAATGTCATAGCACTTCACTTTACACCCTGGAGTGTTTGTTGTTACTACCTCCCCTCCCTGTTTCTCAGTTGTAAACATCATCATGCTGCCACCATGAAAATATCTTTTTCCTGTGCTGATTAATAGTATATTTATGATTGTATTTATTATGGTATTGATATTTTTTGGTGCAACATTATAGTGTTGTTGTCTAGTATGAATGTGTTTTTATGTTCCATGATCCTACCTCCTCCCTACCCTTTGCCCACACTTGCTATGGATATTCAAGGAGATAACAGGAGAAAGGAACGATGGGCATGCATGGCCAAAAAATGTATGGCAAAATAGAATAGAAGAAACATCTCCTTAGGCGAGAGAGGTTGGAACCATGTCTACAGACAGAGAGATGGAAGTCCTTTGTGTCCTCTACATGGTGAATATATCTGGTCTAGTTTCAGAAAGTGCTTTTCAGTGATAACCTTCTGTTATTGTTATGATGATGTGCTGTTTTATGCATCATATGTGAGTGATATTGTTGTATCAAGGGATGTCTTGGATGAGTTTATATGCTGAGTTTATTCTTAGGTTTTTATATGTAGCAATGTCAAGTAAATAATTCATCATTTCTTTATGAATAAATAACTGTTGTTATGATAAGGATCATGTGCAGTAATCTCTCATTGTCAATCATTATTCAGCGTGCCATTTTTGTGTTGCAGATGTATTGTGAAGTAAATCTAAATTTGATGTTCACAGTAAACTTTTATTTTAGTGGATTACTGGTACAGTGATATGTGTGGCAAATTGGTGATTTGATGCTTGCACTTTCAATCTGTTATGATGTGTCAGTACATCCTGGGTTTCTAATTCACCAGTGTATCTTCCAGTGATTTGTTCTATTACTTCCCATGTTTATCATAGTTCCATTTTCTTTCTGTGATAAATAGTTTTTTTGGAATCTGAAGCAATAATTAGCACAT
Organism: Schistocerca gregaria; assembly: GCF_023897955.1. Taxonomy (NCBI): domain Eukaryota; kingdom Metazoa; phylum Arthropoda; class Insecta; order Orthoptera; family Acrididae; genus Schistocerca; species Schistocerca gregaria. The sequence goes on from NC_064931.1 coordinate 543,604,529, forward strand.
CAGTCTGTCCTTCACATTTGCAAATGTGGAATAAACTCATTTTCTGGTTAGACTCTCTACTGTTAATGTCTTAGCTATCAGGTAATATCAGTGGCTTTGTGGGTTGCAGTAAGTGTCACATATCTTCCATTAAAGTTTCCTCATGATTGTCCACCTGTGTGTATTTCTTGTGTAGGACAATTTTTGTTTGCAAGTAAAGAAACACGTTCAGATATTAACTTTATGTACAGATGAGGTTGTTGAGTGTGCTATATCGTACAACTACATATCCCTGCAGTACAGACATGATCAGGGGGTTGCTGTATCATTGGTCCCCATGCCAGCTCCACAATATAGGATGGATTGTATGTCAACACAGCAGTTGAGCAAAACCCACCAGTCAGTTTACGAGTTAAGATTCCATTGGACTCTATGTGAAGGAGCAGCAAGCACCTGCCACATCTCCAAACCACTTGCATTGCCACAAGTGATGCTACATGCAGGGCACTACTGGCTTTGCCACTCAGGTGTCTTCCAGTTTGCCAAAACTGAGCCCAAGTGACCTCCTGGCCACAGAGCTGCCAGATCCAAGTGCAGCACCAACCATGGAAGATCACGAAGCACCACAGTGAGCAGCCAGCAGTCATAACCAGAGCCATCACCTCCACCAACCTCGGCCTCAGCTAACACAGTGCGCCTTGGAGGTTATACACTGTTTGAATTAATTTGCTGTCACTGCTAGACATCCGACCTGACTTCGAATCAGCCAAGTGTTGCCTATCTCCACCAGTGAACTACGGTCAAGCTACTGTAAAAAGATCCGTGACAGTTGCAGTGAGCAGGGTGCAGCAGTTCTGCATGCCTACCATAATCAGTCACATTTTGCAGTTGTGTAAACATCTCTTTGGCAAAGCCTCAGTGTTGCTGGAGCTGTATAGAAAGCTATTGTTTTGCAGCTGATTACTGGTAACAGTATTGTCAGCTGTTATCCATCAGATTATGCTGACGTAACTATAAAGTAAACTAAATTATTTTATGACTTCCATCCATATATATCAAATGCAAAAAAAAACAAAAAACTATGCACCGTGAAGGAATTATCTGAATGGGATGGAAACTGGTAGACATGATGTACATTTGAAGAGGAAAAATTGATTACAGTTTCAGAAAAATTGAATGATTCCTTCAAAAGAAAGAGCCTCACAAATTGAGCAAATCAGTAACACTTTGGTCTACTTCTGGTCCATATACAAGCTGTAATTTGGTGTGTCATTGATTGAGAAAATTGTTGGATGCCCTCCTGAGGGATATCATGCCATATTATTTGTAGTTAGCACATTAGATTGACAATATGCTGAACTGGTGAGAAGGACCTGCCCACGATGCTCCAAAAGTCCTCAGTTGGGTAGAGATCCAGCGACCTTGCTGGCTAAGGTGGGTATGACAAGCATGAAGACAAGCAATACAAACTCTCAAAGCGTATAGAAGGGCATTATCTTGCCAAAATATAAGCTCAGGATGGCTTGGCATGATGGATAATGCAAGGGGGCATAGAATGTTTTCGAAGTACTGGAAGGGTACCCTAGATCACAACCAAAGGGATCATGCTATGAAATGAAATGGCACTGCAGACCATCACTTCTGGTTGTCACACCATATAGTGGTTGACAGTCAGGCTGCTATCCCACCACTGTCCCATGTATCTCCAGACACCTCTTCGTTGGTCATTGGGACCTGGGACATTTTGTCTGGAATAGAATTGTCTTCAGTGATGAGACCAGCTTTGAATTGAGCCCTGATGACTAGCAAAGAGGTGCCTGGACACGCACTGAATAGCAGTGGAATACCAACCTGGCTGTTGCCTGACATATGGCCTAACACACGAGAGTGGTGGTTCATAGAAAGAACCAGTTGGTTGTCAATTGTGGCACACTTACAGAACAGTATTACATAGATGGTACTCTACACCTCATTATCTTGCCCCTCATGCCAAGCCATCGTTGACTTACTTATCACCAGGATAATACCCATCTGCAAACACACGGTGTGTGTTTCTACTGCTTGTCTTCATGTTTACCAAATCCTACCTTGGGCAACCAGGTATCCAGATCTCTCCTCAGCTGAGAATGTTTGGAGCATTGTGGGCAGGGCCCTCCAATGAGTTTGGAATTTTGATGATGTAAGGTGACAGGTCGATGAAATTCGATACAATATCCCTCAGGAGGACACCCAGCAACTCACTCAATCAATGCCAATCCAAATTACAGCCTGCATAAGACCAGTAGTGGACCAACATGTTACTGATTTGCTCAGTTTGTAGAGAACTTTCTCTTGAATATGCTGTCATGCAGAAGAAGGTGGAATTAGTTGAATGACAAAAACTAACTTCACTTAACAAATGTTCATTCAGCACTTGCACATACAAGAGTGTGGAGCAAACTGCCTCCAGCCAGAACACATACAGTATATATACAGCCACAAAACATTCCAGTACAATGATTCTTGACATTTGTGGGTACTTGTAGAATGTACTCAAACCAAGTATAGAAATTAAAAGTGTACAGTCCAGGTGAGTTTTGAATTCATGACCCTCCATGCAATACTTTAGTATCATAACCACTACACCATGGTGCTACTCAACTTCTTCTGCGGCACTGATCTTTCCTTAAGAGAACAGCATCTCAGTGTTACGTCCTCCTAGTCCAGGAATGAGTCATTGGTCCTGCTTACTCCAACTTCTGATGACTGATGTTCACCCTGATGGTAATCTTCTTAGAACTTTTTTTGCCACTGTGCTCTTCATCACTTTTCCGCTTGTTGCCTGTTGCTGGAGCTTCAAATTTACCCTGGGTTGCAGGATCCTTGTAGGGCTTCATTCGAAGGACGTGGACCGTATCTCTGATCTTTTGTCTTCTTGTGTCGGGGTCGAAATCATCAACTTCGTAAGTAACATCAGACAACTGTCTTACAACCTTATAAGGTTCAAAGTAGTATTTGAGGAGCTGCTCAGCGAGACCAATCTTCTGAACAGGAGTGCATATCCAGACAAGGTCACCAGGCTGGTAGACAACAGGGCTGTGGCTCGTGTCATACCTTTGGCGATCATTTTCTTGAGCTTGCTGAGTGTGGATGTGAGCTAACTGCTGAGCTTCCACAGCTCTGGTTAACGCCTGCCTGATGTCATCATCGTCCACATCATCAGGATGTAATGGGAAAACAATGTCCATCGTTGTAGTTGCCTCACACACATGCACCAGGAAAAATGCTATAAGTCCTATGGTGTCTTGTTTGGTAGTGTTGTAGGCAAATGTCACGAAAGGTAGCACCTCATCCTAGTTGCTCAGCTCAACGTTGATGAACATTGACAGCATGCAAGCCAAGGTCTTATTAAGGCATTCAGTAAGCCTGTTACTTTGTGGATGGTAAGCAGTCGTCATGTGACGTGTAATGTTGCACAAACAGTTTATCTCTGTCACAAGATTCAATTGAGAAACTTTCCCTGGTAATGATCTTGGGGCAATGTCTTCCACAATGAATTTGGCTACCTCAAATGCTTCAGCTGTTTTCACAGCTTTTGTAATGCTAAAGCATGTCAGATAATCAGTGCACACAATAATCCATCTATTGCCACTAGCAGACATCGGAAATCATCAGAGGAGGTCAATTCCAACACTCTGGAAAGGCGCTTCAGCTGGTGGAATCGGTAGGAGATGGCTAGGTGGTTTCTGAGGAACTGCCTTTTTCCTCCGGCACTCTCAACAGTGCGGCACATAGTGACAGGCACTCCTAAATGAACCTGGCTAGAAAAATCTCTTACAGATTCTGTCATATGTCTTAATAAATTCTAAATGTCCAGCTTCAGGTGTGTCATGGAATTTCTAAGCACATTCGTTTAGAAATCACTGGTAGCCACATCTTTCCAAAGGGATTAAAGTTTTTCTTGCAAAGTAATCCATTAACTACCTTAAATTGTCTGTTCACATCCTGTAACCGATTTAAGTCAAGCATAATTTGAGATATCTTGGCGTCCTTCTTCTGCTATCTTCATCAAAGTCTTGATGGTCTTGCACAGGGGTTTCTTGAGACACAGTTGGCATCTTGGTGTTTTCTCCCACCTGTGTACAGTATGGTAGTGTCATACTCTTGAAGACGTAGTGCCCACCTGTCGAGTCATCGTGTTGGCTTCATAAGACCTGTCAGCCAACAAAGTGAATGATGGTCTGTAACAACTGTGAATAGCTTTCAAAAAATGGTTCAAATGGCTCTGAGCACTATGGGACTCAACATATTAGGTCATAAGTCCCCTAGAACTTAGAACTACTGAAAACTAACTAACCTAAGGACATCACACACACCCATGCCCGAGGCAGGATTCGAACCTGCGACCGTAGCAGCCCCGCAGTTCTGGACTGTAGTGCCAGAACCGCACGGCCACGGCGGCCGGCAAATAGCCTTCCATAGAGATACTGTCGAAATATGCTCATGGTCCAGATCACAACAAGACATTCTCTTTCTGTAGCTGAGTAGTTTCTCTCAGCTTTTGTAAGTGTCATAAAAGCATAGGCTATAACCTTCTCTTTTCCATCCAAAATTTGGACCATGCCAGCACCGATCCCATACCCACTGGCATCTATGTGTAGTTCTGTAGGTGCTCTCTCATCATACAGACCAAGTACAGGGTCAGTTGTCAGAGCATTTCGCAGCTCATCAAAAGAATCTTGTTGAGCACCACCACAGGCAAATTTAGCATCAGCTTTTAACAACTTTTGGAGTGGCCTGTCTTTGATACAAAAATCTTTGATAAAACAACATTAACAAGAACATAATCTGAGGAAGCTTCTCACATCTCTAATACTTTTAGGATTAGGTAATTCCATTATAGATCTCACCTTTTCTAGGTCTGGCCGCACACCTTTGTTTGGCACAAGGTGTCCAAGTATTTTGATTTCTTTTGTTCCAAAGAGACACTTTCTTGGATTAAGTTTCAGCCGTCTTGTTTAAGATACTTAAGTACAGCCCTCAGTCTTTTTATATGTTCATCAAATGTCTCTGAGAACACTATAATATCATCTAAATAACAAAGACGCATTTTACACTTCAGGTGATGTAGAAGATTATCCATCATCTGTTCAAATGTTGATGGTGCATTACACAAACGAAATAGCATTATCTTAAGCTCATACAGGCCCTCATGGGTGATGAATGCAATTTTCTCATGATCAGCCTCATATACTTTAATTTGGCAGTATTCCAAGTACATGTACATGGTTGAGGAAAACTTAGCTCCCTTCAGACCATCTAGTGTATCATCAATTTGTGCATGAGGGTAAATTTCCATTTTAGTTATCTCATTAAGTTTCCTGTAATCAACGCAAAAGAGCCAACTGCCATCCTTCTTCCTGACAAGGACAACTGGTGATGACCATGGGCTCTGTGGGGGCTGAATGATGTCATTCTTCATCATTTTTTCTATCTCGTCACGAATTATTTAACGTTCCCATTGCTGACACATGGTATGCTCTCTGGCTTATTGGTTGATGGTCTCCAGTGCTAATCTGGTGCTTCACCATTGATTTGTCTAATTTGCTCTTCACCTGTGGATTGAAGCATTGAGAGAACTCTTGAAGAATGGCAGGTAGCTTCTTCTGTTGTTTCTTAGTGAGATCTGGTGAAAGTTGAGCTACAAGATCTTGTCTTGTAGTGGTAGCGCTAATTTCGTCCACAGACTCAGCATGGAAGGTTTCTATGACACTCAGCTGTTCTTCAATTAATGGCTCGGCATTTGCTACGCACATGCATTTTGGAAGGATTTGCAGTTCTTGGTGACACTTAACTGTCCATGATTCACCAAATCCATTCTTAAACAAGACAACAGAGGCTGGGATGACCAAGTTAGTCTTCAGTGGTACGTTTATCTTACATTCCACTACAAGATCTATGGATTGATGCATGGCATGAGATGTGACAGCTACCTTTCTAGCACTGACTGCAGGAATGATCCCTTTATCCAGCACACAAAGTCTCCACACAGTCGGATGCACATCTTCCTTTCCATAGTATCTCATCTCGTCTAGCATAATCTTCGAGTGACCACAATCTATAATTGCCTGTGATGCTTTGAAAAAGTCCCATCTGAGAATGGCGTCATGAGTACACTCTTGTAAGATGATGAATTCTACAGGCTGTGTATGGCCACTCTTACCCATACGAATAGTATATATTCCTGTAGGTTTTACATATTTCCCATTAGCCACCTCCAGCAGAGATGTTAAGTTGCTGAAAAATACAGTTTTCTGCAACTGGTGACAGTACTTCTCCAAAATGACTGAATATGATGCCTCAAGAGTCCACAAGAGCTAGGGCTGGCCGGCCATCCATGAGGATATTCATGTAGTTTCCTATCATTTTTGTAGTGATCGACAGCAGAGGATTTTTCTCTTCAGCAGCCTCACCTCCAAGAAAGGTCACACCCTTTAGTTTTCCAGGCTGCAGCAGCTAGGTGATTGGCTGGAGCTTCTAAACGGTGATGGAGACCTTGCTTGGTGTGGGGTAGCTTCCTCTCCAGTGGCTAGCTTGCAGCTATGGTGACCTTCGTCATCCTGCACCCACATCTTCTTGTTCATCTTTGTTGTCCTGGAGTTGGAGTAGGCTAAGATTGGTCTTGTGGCGTGGGCAGCACCAAATACCTGCTGCCTTTCTCAACAATAGCGCACCCCATGTCCCAGTCATCCGCAGTGGAAACATACTGGTTGGTTATCCTGTGTCCTCCAGACATCAGTCTTCCTTGGTGCCCACACAGGTTCCTCATTCGGCATTGTAGGAGTGTAACTCCGCCAGGGTCTCGACTTTTTCATCATTGAAAGGGAAATGAAGGATGAGAGATTGGGTTCAATGTCTGTTCCACTTCCTCCCTTATGACCTCTTGAAGTGTCTCGGTTTTTTGCTCGATGTGCAATCCAAATGCCTTCTGAACTACCTCTTTTACTATCTGACAAAGAACGCTTGTGAAATCAGGTTCTTCCTCTATCACAGACATTTGCTGTTGAAACTTTCTTCAGGAGTAGGATTTGATACATATCCTCAGCAACACCCTTCAGGAGCTGTGAAACTCTGTCTTCTTACTACATTCTAGAATCCAGTATTTTACAGAGCTCCAAGATGTCTTGAATGTAGGATGCTATAGTTTCTCCTGGATGCTGTGCCCTGCAGTTTAATTTGTCTTCAACCTTGCACTTCTGTTGTTGTGTGTCACTGAAATGCTTGCACAGTTCCACCTGGAATACTTCCCAGCTTGTGAACTTCTCCTCGTTATTCTCATACCACTGCTTGGCAGTGCCCTCCAAGTAGAAAACACATGGTGTCATCACATTTGTTAAATTTGACTATATGGTCATATACCTTCAGCCACTTGTTTGGATCTTGGCCATAGTCACCAGAAAACCTGGAAGGATGTCTCATGTGGTGGCACACAGTTGCTGTCATCATAGCGTCCTATTCTTCTTCTGTCTCTGGTAAATTGTGATCTGTTGAATGTGGCCCGAACTTGGGTTTCTCGCCATGTAAACGGCAGCTCTGTCATGGCCTGATGGGAGATACTGTGTTGTCAATAATTTGCACACAAGTTCTGATACCCAGTGTCTCTGCCAGAGTAACGTCACATAGTTAAAGGTGCAATTAGATGAATAACGAACACTAATTTCACTTAACAAACATTTATTCAGCACTTACACATACAAGAGCATGGTGTGAAGCGCCTCTGGCCAGAACATATATACTATCTATACAGCTACAGAACATTCCAGTATAATGATTCTTGACATTTGCGGATACTTCTAGAATGTACCTGAACTAAATATAGAAATTAAAATAGTCCATTGCTGGTGAGTTTTGAACTCATGACCCTTAATGCAAGAGTTTAAAATCATAACCACTGCACCATGATGCTACTCATTTTCTACTGTGACAATATCATCCAATTTTTCTCAAATTGTAATCATTTGTTTGTCTGTACATGTACATCACATCTATTGATTTCTATCCCATTTAGGTAATTCCTTCAGGGTGTGCAATATTTTTCCTTTTTTGTTAATGTATTTATGCTTCCTTCAGACTTCATTGGTATTGCATCCCTCCAGACATTTATTTGTGATTTGTATTACTTGAGAATCATTATTTGCTTGTGTGGACTCATTCTGGTCATCAGAGACTAAGTAACAGGAACATGAACTGAAACAAAAACTATTAAACTATTGTATTAGTTAGCTGTGATGAAGCAAAATTTTGCAAAAGTTTAGCAACTGTTTCTCATCTTGTTTATATGCATATTGCATGCTCAATATCTTACATATATTGTAAGTTCTTACCTTTACTCCTTCCATTGTTTGTATTCCAATCAGGACACAGCAGTATCACAGTCATTGTTTGTGAAGGGACATCTTCCTTTTTCGAGTAGAGGTATCTTATTTCCTCATTTTATTTAATGGGATGACCCAAGACTGTTTAAAATTGATGATAAGTAAAAAGATTTTCTTTGAGATTGTATGAGATCTTTGTACTGTACAATTTTTAATTGGTATAAGATTCTACTCTGGTGATACGCAAAATATGGTAAATACTAATTTCAGCCATAGTGCTTGTTCCTTAGGTTGTGTTCATGCTACAGTCTCACTGATCTCAGCTCACCGGCATGGCACTGATGAAACAAACCCACTGAGTTATAGTGACGCTTGTAATATGCACCATCACTGGTGCTACACTGCGCACAATTATTGTCATCAGGCAAGAACATCGAGATGGTTCCCATTTGGAGATGTGGCCATTGCCAACCATTCTAAAACTTGAGCTGTGATTGGCTGCTTCAAGTTCACTCTAAAAGTGTTGTTGCTAGGAGAACTGCTCATTGTTTGTGCTGTTTGTCTTACACTATGCTTTTATGTCTACATTTCCATCTAAATCCAAACTCTGTAAACCACTGTCAAGTGTCTGCAAACCACTATCAAGTGCATGGCACCACATATTAAGGTTTCTTTCCATTTATTTCTGGTATGTAACATGGTAAAAATGACTGATTAAATACTTCTCAACAGGCAGTAATTAATTTAATCTAGTCTTCCAATCACTGGAAGAGGGATACATAGGGGCTGTAGTGTATTCCTAGATTCATCACTTACTGCTGGTACTTGAAACTTTGTAAATAGTATTTTGTGAGATATTTTGCTTCTGTCTTCAATGATCTGCAGCCCAGGTCTTTTGACACTTCCATGGGTTAAACAAACATGCAAACACTGTTGATTATGTCCTATATGTATTGATAGTCCTATCTGGTATGGATCCCAGATATTTGATTTGTATACAAGGATGGATCAAACAACTGTTTCATAAGCACCGCCCTTTGAAGGCTAACCACAGTTTCAGTAATCTACCACTGAAACCAACACGTGCTGGCCAATGATGAAGACACAGGCTAAATAAGAAAATGAAAGCTTCCAAAACTGGAATTTAACACACAAAAATTGCGTTGCTGCCTTAAAACAACCTTAACTTGTACCACTAACAGCCTCTCTCAGTGTCAATTATTGGTATTACAAAAACAAAATGACAAGATTTAAGTAAGTCCTATCAAGGCTATAAATTTTATTTTATTTAGTAGATTCATCCGCACATAACGTTGTTGCTCATTTGTGGTACTGTGCTTTAACATATCTTTGTTGGCAAAATATTTCTCCCAAACAAATAAAATTTTGATGTCTATACACTTCAGTTTATGATTATACTGTAGTAGATAAGAAACTAATATCCACTGAGATAGAAATTGAAGCGCCATATGAGATTGTGAAAACTCAGTATCAGGGGTGTGTGTAAATTGATAATTGGATCCTTCACTTGCCTACTGGACTCATCTCCTGATGTGACTGAAAACTTTACTTGTACATAAATTCCCCAATAATACTGTAATCATTGTTGGAGACTCCAACAGTTAATTGGGAAAATTACAGTTTTGTTAGTGGTGATCATGATAAGACATCCTGTGAAACTTTATCCAATGCCTTCTCCTAAAATTGCCTAGAACGGATACTTAGGAACCCCACACATGATGGAAATATATTGGATCTAATGGCAGTAAATAAACCTGACCTCTTTGAGGGTGTCTACATCAAAAATTGGTATCAATAACCATGACACAGTTGTGCAAACAGTGATTACCAAAGTACAAAGGATAACTAAAACAGGTAGAAAGATACATATGTTCAGTAAACTAGATAAAACAATTAGTATCATTCCTCCATGAGAAACTTCAAACTTTCAGAACAGGTCAGGAGCATATGGAGGAACTCTGCCTAAAGTTTAAAAGATTTGTTGACCACATACTAGATAGATATGTACCCCATAGAACAGTTCATAAAGTGATGGAATCTCCTTAGAATACATTCACTGTAAAGAAGCTTCTGAAGAAACAGATCTGCCTCGTGATGACTGGGTGTTGTGTGATGTACTTAGGTTAGTTAGGTTTAAGTAGTTCTATGTTCTGGGGGATTGATGTCCATAGCTGTTAAGTCCCATAGAGCTCAGAGCCATTTGAACCGTTTGAAGAAACAGAGACTACTGCATAACAGGTGAAAGGCAAAGCATAAGGCAGTATAAATGATGATTAATTGAATCCCTCAGCTGCTGACAGGGTCCCAGAGCAAAAGCTGAAATGCTTAACTCCATTTTTTTATTTATTTTTTTCTAAACGAAAGAAAGCCAACGAGAATTGCCCCAATTTAATCCTCATACCACTCGAAAGTTGAATGAAATAAGTATTAGTGTCAGTAGTGTTGAGAAACAACTGGAATTGTTCAAAATTGAACAAAGCTCCACTCTCCTATGAAATCTCTGACATATTTTATACTGAACATTCTGCTACTTATGCCCCCTCCCTCCCTTGTAGGGTTGGGGGGGGGGGGGGGGGGGGACACAGCAGAGGCCAAAAGTTGGCACCGCCAGCACAGTTAAGTCAGACTGTGAGCTTATAGCATTGACCACATTGCACCAATGTTTGTAAGCAAATGTGGCAGCCTTCATGAAAATATAATACAGGATCCCAACAATAGGAAGAACATGTTTGGTGTGTAGGTTATATCAAAAGTATTTTCATTGCCCCGTGTGCCCAACTTGAGTGAATCCAGCAGTATTAAGGTAGCAAAATTTTCAGATGTGTCCCTGCTGCTGCAACTTCATTAAACAGACCTGCATATAATACATACTCACACAGACACAAGGCAGAACATGTTCATGCTTTATTTGTGCAGTGATGGTTTAGTGATTTCAGTGCTCATTAGTGTGGTGCGATATGTTGTGATTTCAGTGGCTATCTATGTGAAGGATTGTGCAGTGCAAAAAATGGTTACTTGTGCGAAGCAATATGTTGTGACCTCAGTTGTCACATGAGTGACAGATTTTGTAGTGCACTAATGCTTGCTTGTTTGACAGGATGTGTCAATGGATGCAGTGATCACCTGAGAGATGGATAGTTTGCATTGCTCTTCAGTGGTTGCTCTTGCATCAGGCGTTCTATTTTGACTAAGTGGTTGCCTCTGGAATGGATATTTTGTGACATTGTGATCATTTCTGTGAATAGTTTCTTGTACCAGCATTGCTGTCAGTAACTTGTAACTTGGTGAGCAATTATGTTTTTCATGTGTCAGAACATGTCCTTCATTAATTATCCCAATACCATGTACTTTCATCCATCTGAACTTTAAGAGATCTGTATTCGCTGCTCCCTGTTAGCAAGATAAGATCTCAACAACTTATTTAAGACCCACCCCGCTTTATTTCCAGTACTTCAGATGTACCTAGAAGTATTTCATAATCATCTGTGTCAGATGCTTTGCTGAGATATAGGAAAATACCTGTTACATTTTAGCTCTTGGTTTAAGAGTCATGAAAGAAGGTTGTATACATGGAAGAACCCATGAGATACTAAAAGGTATCAGATAGATTATATAATGCTAAGACGGAGATTTTAGAACCAGGTTTTAAGTTGTAAGACATTTCCAGGGGCAGATGTGGACTCTGACCACAATCTATTGGTTATGACCTGTAGATTAAAACTGAAGAAACAGCAAAAAGGTGGGAATTTAAGGAGATGGGACCTGGATAAACTGAAAGAACCAGAGGTTGTACAGAGTTTCAAGGAGAGCATAAGGGAATAATTGACAGGAATGGGGGAAAGAAATACAGTAGAAGAAGAATGGGTAGCTTTGAGGGATGAAGTAGTGAAGGCAGCAGAGGATCAAGTAAATAAAAAGACGAGGGCTAGTACAAATCCTTGGGTAACAGAACAAATATTGAATTTAATTGATGAAAGGAGCAAATATAAAAATGCAATAAATGAAGCAGGCAAAAAGGAGTATAAACGTCTCAAAAATGAGATCGAGAGGAAGTGCAAAATGGCTAAGCAGGGACGGTTAGAGGACAGATGTAAGGATGTAGAGGCTTATCTCACTAGGGGTAAGATAGATACTGCCTACAGGAAAATTAAAGAGACCTTTGGAGATAAGAGAACCACATGTATGAACATCAAGAGATCAGATGGAAACCCAGTTCTAAGCAAAGAAGGGAAAGCAGAAAGGTGGAAGGAGTATATAGAGGGTCTATACAGGGGCAATGTACTTGAGGACAATATTATGGAAATGAAAGAGGATGTAGAGGAAGATGAAATGGGAGATACGATACTGCGTGAAGAGTTTGACAGAGCACTGAAAGACCTGAGTCGAAACCAGGCCCCCGGAGTAGACAACATTCCATTGGAACTACTGACGGCCTTGGGAGAGTCAGTCCTGACAAAACTACCATCTGGTGAGCAAGATGTAGGAAACAGACTTCAAGAAGAATATAATAATTCCAATCCCAAGAAAGCAGGTGTTGACAGATGTGAAAATTACTGAACTATCAGTTTAATAAGCCACAGCTGCAAAATACTAACACAAATTCTTTACAGATGAATGGAAAAACTACATCTACATCTACATGACTACTCTGCAATTCACATTTAAGTGCTTGGCAGAGACTAGTAGAAGCTGACCTTGGGGAAGATCAGTTTCGATTCCATAGAAATACTGGAACAGGTGAGGCAATACTGACCTTACGACTTATCTTAGAAGAAAGATTAAGGAAAGGCAAACCTACATTTCTAGCATTTGTAGACTTAGAGAAAGCTTTTGACAATGTTGACTGGAATACTCTCTTTCAAATTCTAAAGGTGGCAGGGATAAAATACAGGGAGCGAAAGGCTATTTACAATTTGTATAGAAACCAGATGGCAGTTATCAGAGTCGAGAGGTATGAAAGGGAAGCAGTGGTTGGGAAGGGAGTAAGACAGGGTTGTAGCCTGTCCCCGATGTTATTCAATCTGTATATTGAGCAAGCAGTAAAGGAAACAAAAGAAAAATTTGGAGTAGGTATTGGAATCCATGGAGAAGAAATAAAAACTTTGATGTTCGCCGATGACATTGTAATTCTGTCAGAGACAGCAAAGGACTTGGAAGAGCAGTTGAATGGAATGGACAGTGTCTTGAAAGGAGGATATAAGATGGACATCAACAAAAGCAAAACGATGATAATGGAATGTAGTCGAATTAAGTCGGGTGATGCTGAAGGATTTCGATTAGGAAATGAGACACTTAAAGTAGTAAAGGAGTTTTGCTATTTGAGGAGCAAAATAACTGATGATGGTTGAAGTAGAGAGGATATAAAATGTAGACTGGCGATGGCAAGGAGAGCATTTCTGAAGAAGAGAAATTTGTTACTATCAAGTATAGATTCAAGTGTCAGGAAGTCATTTCTGAAAGTATTTATATGGAGTGTAGCCATGTATGGAAGTGAAACATGGATGATAAATAGTTTGGACAAGAAGAGAATAGAAGCTTTCTAAATGTGGTACTACAGAAGAATGTTGAAGATTAGATGGGTAGATCACATAACTAATGAAGAAGTATTGAATAGGATTGGGGAGAAGAGACGTTTGTGGCACAACTTGACCAGAAGAAGGGAACGGTTGGTAGGACATGTTCTGAAGCATCAAGGGATCACCAATTTAGTATTGGAGGGCAGCATGGAGGGTAAAAGTCGTAGAGGGAGCCCAAGAGATAAATACACTAAGCAGATTCAGAAGGATGTAGGTTGCAGTAGGTACTGGGAGATGAAGAAGCTTGCACAGGATAGAGTAGCATGGAGAGCTGCATCAAACCAGTCTCAGGACTGAAGACCACAACAACAACAACATTTTATTCTTTATCTGGGAATTCTAAAAGTACTTTGACAAACTTTCCTATAGTAGCTTCTTTTCCCTATCAGATCTGAAACCAAACTGTTCTTTCTACAGAAGCTGATATTTCTTTAAATAATCCATATGTCTATTTTTCGTAATGGTTTCTATCATTTTTGAGAATGAAGACAAAAGTGTTGAATTTAGGTTGTAGTTATCTGTATTTTTTTATCACCTTTTTTGTGAATAGCAAGAACCTTTGCTTGATTTAAGTAATAGAGAAGCAACTGGATGTGTGTGACCCATTTATAATATCTGTTAGAGGTGCTACTTTGCTGCTAATATAGTCTCTTGATAGACACACTGGAATCTCATTTAGACCCGTAGACATTTTACTCTTAAATTTATGCACAGTCCCAACAATTTCTTCTCCCATGTCAGTAGCAGCAGTATTACGTGAGAGACATAGTTATTTGGAGCTGTGTATTGTATTTTAATTGTTTTTCTTGGAGCTTGGTTGCTACATTGCTAAAGTAACTGTCTATAAAGGGTTATTTATTAAGTCTCCATTATTGCTGATTTTTTATTTGTCTGTTTTGTCTTTATGCTACCAGTTCCCTGTTTTACTATATTCATTATTGCTTTGCTTTTATTGTTGAACGTCTGTATGGCCTTATCATTTTTTAATTGTTTTTGCATCCTGCAGAAGTTTCCTATATATGATTTTGTATTTGACAAAAAACTGTACGAATGCCGGATCACTCTCGTTATCTTTGCTACAGCTGAGATATTTAGGATTCTGGTACCTTTTTTACGTAGGTTTTCTGGTGGATTCTCCTAGAGAATGTTCTATTTTAGGAAATATCTCATCAAATTTTCTTTTGGATGTAGTCATGAATTTGCTGAAATTTTCTTTTAAATATGTTCCTGAAAATACTTCTGACGTAGTGTATATTTTTATTTTTTGCCACATATGCACATTATGCTCCAAATATAACAATCCATGTTTGCTGCCTTGGAGCAGATAATGCCACCACGATTTGATGCCATAGCTCTGAGGTGAAAAAAATACTTGCTCTCAATTGTTAATCATCTTGCAAGATAGACAAAAAGTCTACCTCCTTTCTGATATTATGCAAAATGAGTTGTAATCATTCTAAACTGTCTGGACACTGGTAATATTACTCACAATAGCACTAGTGAGTGTATAGGATCATTTTGTATTTTCTCAAAAATAAAACTCCAAGTGAGATCATCATTTTAGCAACTTTTAATTATCATTGTCTTCACCCATGTTCATAAGTATATGCAGTTTGCATGTCAGGGAGATAATTGGAAAGTTGATCAGCAACAAGAGTGTTGGTGAAATTTTGATTAAACTTGTTAAAACACAGTACGATGGTTGTGGACATTAGTCAATCATACTGCCACAAGTAGCCTGCCCACCCAATCCATAATTCTGTGGAACTCTGGTTTATGTAAGATTGAAGTTTTTACATTTTGTTTAAGTAATGTGCAGCTGGAGTGCAGCCAACATTTTACCTAGCGTATAATGTAAGCTCATAAATATTCCAATATTAGTAAAGAAGCAGATGAATTTTATAATCAAAATCATTATCATCGTAAATAATAATCATGTTAAAATCTACATCTTTTAAAATGCATAAACTAAATTCTAATGAAACCCTTTTAAAAATGTCTATAAGATAGGTCCCTGAGGAGTCAATACCTTGAATTATATTACTGCACTGTATTGTTAATTTTTTATTTTACATTTTATTGCATGTTACTAAAATTTTCTGGTTGGAGATGAGGTGCAGTTGATGCTAAGTCCAGGTCCAATACAGAGATACCTCACAATTCAGCAGCAGATAAGGTCAGAGCATATAACTCTTGCTTTCTTGATTAGACTGAACCTGCACCAAGCTTTAGAGTTTTAGGCAATCTTCTAGAGTAAATAGCTGGTAAAAATTTTGATCAATCTTTCTACTAGTACTAGGATTTTTATTTGCTTTCAAAATAGTATTCTTCACTATTTATGTCAATCGAAACAATATTTCTGATCTATTTTTAACAAAAATTATTGTTCTAGTGTCCTTTGTCTATGAGATGGTATTTTGTGTGTATATGGGTTAGGCAGGTATTACATTACCATATTTCATTGTCAAAGTTGATATGTCAAAGAAATTTGATGGTGTAATAGGGAACTTTGTCAAATCTTGAATGTCATCAAATAAATATTATCAAATCTAGTGCCTCACCATAGAGCATGTAAATGATATTTGCGAAAAGCTGTCTACTACCATATATGCCCTAAGAAAACTGACACTTTTTTGTAACATTACCACTCTGAGGCAAATACATTTTGCACTTTTTGAATCCCATCTAAGCTATGGCATAGAGGTTTGGGGATCCAACAGTAAAGATAATATGAAAAGTGTACTTATCCTACATAAGAAGGCACTTAGAATTATGGGAAAGAAATGTGCCCACTTAGAATTATGGGAAAGAAATGTGCCAGGGAGTCCTGCAGAAATTTGTTTAAAGAATTTAAAATACTAACTGTCCACAGCCTGTATGTACTTAAGATAATCATTATGGCAGTAAACAGTAAGAAAACACTTAATAAAGAAATACACGATCACAGCACCAGAGGTAGAGAGAGACCCCACAACATCTCTCACAGAACAACACTTTACTGTAAATATATGATCTCAGATCTGAATACTGTGTTACAACCTGTAAATTCCTTAATCTATGTATTACAGTTGCAAATTGTTTACTATGTATAGTCCATGTGTGAAACATTGTTCTCTCAACTAAATTTAGAAGAAGTTGTGTAGATAATAATGCCAGGCAACAATATGTAACACTAGTAAGTAAGGCTCTCACGTATTCAGAAGACTGGAAAAAAAACGTTTTTTTTTTTGTAATCTGTTGATGTTTGATTAAACTAAATAAATAATAATAAGGAAATAAATAAATAGATTTGATGATAAAAGTCATTCATTTTCTGTTCACGACAATGTGAAATGTAATGGCTTGTAGTGCTGGAATTGTTACAGCCATTTGCTGTTGGATGGGGGTGGGAAGGAGGGAAGAGAGGGGGGGGGGGGGGGAACGAGGTGCACAGTGCATGCTATTAACTGTACGTTGATGGGCAGGTGGAATATGCTATATGCTGCAGGTGACAAATGACCACAATCCATCTACCTTTGCATATGGAAACATCCAGGCAAATTTTCAGCAAGTCAGAATAGCGGATGTGATCATACTCTAAAATAAAAAAAATCTTTCTTAGCTTTCTACTATTTTTGAACTATGGATATCGCAAGTAAAGAAGTGCTTCGTCTGTATTGTACTTTTTATTGATTTTGTTGGAACAATAATTCAATTAATAAAATAGTTCTTATTGTCAATATAATGTATCAAACATTTATTTACCTTTACATTTTCCTCCTCCATAGTTTTATATGCCTATTCACACATTTCTGGAATTATTTTGGTTAATGGGCAATGTGATATTCAGCTGCTGTACGAGGTGCATTCAAGTTCTAAGGCCTCCAATTTTTTTTCTCCGGACTGGAAAGAGATAGAAACATGAGCTTTGGTTTAAAATGAGGCCGCGTTCATTGTCAATACATCCCAGAGATGGCGGCACCATATGGCGGATGGAATTTTACCACCAGCGGCGAGAATGAGAACTGTTTTAAATACTTAAAATGGCGACGTTTTCCTTACTTGAAGAGCATGCAATCATTCGTTTTCCGAATTTGTGTGGTGTGAAACCAATGGAAATTCATCGACAGTTGAAGGAGACATGTGGTCATGAGGTTATGGATGTGTTGAAAGTGCATTCGTGGGTGCAACAGTTTAATGAAGGCAGAACATCGTGTGACAACAAACCGAAATAACCTCGGGCTCGCACAAGCCGGTCTGACGACATGATCGAGAAAGTGGAGAGAATTGTTTTGGGGGATCGCCGAATGACTGTTGAACAGATCGCCTCCAGAGTTGGCATTTCTGTGGGTTCTGTGCACACAATCCTGCATGACGACCTGAAAATGCGAAAAGTGTCATCCAGGTGGGTGCCACGAATGCTGACAGATGACCACATGGCTGCCCATGTGGCATGTTGCCAAGCAATGTTGACGCGCAACGACAGCTTGAATGGGACTTTCTTTTCATTGGTTGTGATAATGGATGAGATGTGGATGCCATGTTTCAATCCAGAAACAAAGCGCCAGTCAGCTCAATGGAAGCACACAGATTCACCACCACCAAAAAAATTTTGTGTAACCGCCAGTGCTGAAAAAATGATGGTGTTCATGTTCTGGGACAGCGAGGGTGTAATCCTTACCCATTGCATTCCAAAGGACACTACGGTAACAGGTGCAGCCTACGAAAATGTTTGGAAGAACAAGTTCCTTCGTGCACTGCAACAAAAACGTCCGGGAAGGGCTGTTCTTGTGCTGTTTCACCAAGACAACGCACCCACACATCGAGCTAACGTTACGCAAAAGTTTCTTCGTGATAACAACTTTGAAGTGATTCCTCATGCTCCCTACTCACCCGACCTGGCTCCTAGTGACTTTTGGCTTTTTCCAACAATGAAAGACACTCTCCGTGGCCGCACCGTGCTACTATTGCCTCAGCGATTTTCTAGTGTTCATTCAAAACAGACTCCTAAAGAAGCCTTCGCCGCTGCCATGGAATCATGGCATCAGTGCTATGAAAAATGTGTATATCTGCAGGGCGATTACATCGAGAAGTAATGCCAGTTTCATCGATTTCGGGTGAGTAGTTAATTAGAAAAAATCTGAGGCCTTAGAACTTGAATGCACCTCGTATTGTAAACTAGAGCAGCTCTATTCTGTTTCAAGAAAACCCAGTGTCACATTTTGCCTGTCTTCAGCAGTTATAGCATTTCACAAGACTGTATTATGTTTTGTAATACTGAACAAATACTGAAATAAGTTATCACCCATTCATAAGTAATTTATAAATAAGACTTGGGAGTTCTCCACTTACAGCTCTCATAACAAATTTTGGTGAGTGCTTTCACTATCACGATGTAATAGCTATGGCTTCATCCAAGTATGTTTCCTTTACTGAATTAACAGAGAAACAGGAAGCCACATTGAAGGAATTAGAAAAGGAAATAATTGAATTGCAAAAACCTCGAGAGCTGATTTCTTGGATCTATGGATTAGCTGCCAACAGAAATGAACGAGATCCATGATAGACTGTAATTCCTAGGTAACATGGTAGACAAACTTTTAGACTGAATGATGGATTTGCCTTTAGATCAAAGAAAATGATATAAGAATAGCTAACCATGCACAAGTGGCAGGAACAGGCATAGATGCTTGGGCAAAGTCTAAGGAAGATAAAATCTCAAAATCTGTGAATGAGCAAATCCAGACTGCTGTTAGTAACCTGATGACAAAGTTCCCTCCGACAATGGGCTAAGGAAGAAATTACTCATGATCTAGGAACAAACACAATGAAATTTTTTCCACTGGAGAAATAAAATGGGAGAATCAGTCAAAAACATGAAAAAACAGTTAATAGATATCGGAGGGACAGTGCAGGATCAGACTATAACAGTCTGAATGTGTGTCAGCCCATTCAAAATATTTCACCTTCTGCACGTGGGGCACTGTCGGTGACAACACTACACACAACAGTAATGACAGAAGGAAAGATATTTAAGCATAGAAATTTTCAAATATATTCATCATGTAAGAGACAGTATATCCTGTGCCATTCACTTTACAGGTGTGTTGCCCCTGTCATCAACCAGGCCACAAAATATAATTTATGTAAACAAATGTATACATGTGACAGACCCATATGAGTAACTGAAATCAATGATGCATGTGAAAAATACCCCGAGGTGACAAAAGTCATGGGATAGTGATATGCACATATGCAGATGGTGGTAGCATCATGTACATGTGGTATAAAAGTGCAGTGCATTGGCAGAGCTGTCATTTGTACTCAGCTCCCTGATGTGAAAAGGTGTCCAACATGATTATGGCCCCATGGTGAAAATTAATAGACATTGAACATGGAGTGATAATTCAAACTTGATGGCATGGGATATTCCATTTTTGAAATCGTTAGGGCATTTAATATTCTGATATCCTCAGTGCCAAGAGTGTGCTGAAAATACCAGATTTCAGGCACTACCTCTCACTGTGGAGAATACAGTGGTTGACGGTCTTCATTTAATGGTGAAGAGCGGTAGGATTCGTGAAGAGGTGTCTTTGCTAACAGACAATCAACACTGCATGAAATACAAAATCACAGAAATTAGACTGGGACATATGACAAGTGTATCCATTAGGACAGTGCTGTGAAATTTGGCATTAATCGGCTATGGTGGCAGTCGACCAATACAAGTGCCTTTTGAAAAAGAATGACATCACCTGTTGGGCTTGTGACCCTATCAGTCTAGTGGGAAACTGTTTGCTGGTCATATGAGCTCCAATTTTAGTTGGGGAGAGCTGATGGTAGATTTCAGGTGTGGCACATACGTCACAAGGTCATGGACCCAAGTTGTCAACAAGGCACTGTGCAAACTGGTGGTGGTTCCATATTGGTGGTGTCTATGATTATTTGGAATGGACTAGGTTTTACTCCAGCTGAACTGATCATAGACTTGAAATCATTATGTTCAGCTACTTGGAGACCATTTGCAGCCAGTCATTGACTCTACGTCCCCATAGAACAATATAAATGTTATGGACAACAATGCACCATGTCACTGGGCCACAGTTGTTCACGATTCATTTTAAGAACATTCTGGACAATTTGAGTGAATAATATGGCGACCCAGATTGTCCACCATGAATTCCACTAAACATTTATGGGACAGAATCAAGAGGTCAGTTCATGCACAAAATCCTGCACTGGCACCACTTTCACATTTATGGATGGCTATAGAGGCATTATGGCTCATTATTTCTGCAGGGGGTCTCCAATGGCTTGTTGAGCCCATGCCATATTGAGTTGGTGGACAACACCAGGCAAATGGGGGTCAGACACAATTTTAGGAGATATCCTATGACTTTTGACACCTCAGTGTGCAACATTTTGAAAAGGGTTTTCTTGTCAAATTGTGGTCCAGTGGTGTGCAGGTAATACTACAGAAGAAGGTTTTGACTCAGAGCTTTTCTCTTTTCAAAATGGGAGGTTGCGCTGATATTTCAAATAATAACTTAATAAGGCATGCTATTGGGATGAACCATTTTGGGTAGAAATATTTGAATGATCTTCAAGCACACACTGCCTGTTGAAATTAGTGAGAAACTTATCCACAAGTTTGGAATTCAATCTGGAAGAATTTAAGTGTGTACTGCATTCAATGGGCATAACTGAAGGAGGCATTTAAGTTGCAACCAGGACCCAGAGGTTATTATTCACAGAGTCCTAGTACAATCAATGGTTGTATTGGAGTACTACCACATGAACTGTATGTGGGCATCCCCAACCAACTAACAAACTGAACAGTTACCAAAAGCACAACAAATGAAATGGTAGTGGGAATTATTACATATTAACTGAAACAAACATAGGTGCTATGAAATGAGATATGTCCTGGCCATGCACCTAGTAATAATATTGAAGTAACAGAAATCTGCAAACACCAGTGAATTATGACTGGAGATCTCAGTCACCAGTGATTACCAAAGTCATTGATGATGTCAGTCACCCTACTGAACAATATCCAGTAATCTGTCTCTGACCACATCAAGCCCTGGAGAGCTGATCATGAGATAAGATAGGGCCTGTGATAGAGCTGCAAAATTCTTTCATTATACTAATTGAACCGACATGAGGGAGGAGCTCTGCTCTGTTTGACTCAATGTAACCAGGAATAGCTGTTGTTACTACAATCTGCAATTTGGACCAGTATTGAGGATGTTTCAGCAACTATTGTTCTAGACTCAGGAGCCTTTGTCAGTGTGATTTCAAGCAGTTCTTTCAATAAAGTATCCACAAAAACAAAGTTGTGTAGCATTCCTGTGCAGAACAGCAAGATTATTGGGCATGATCCAGAAATGTTAGAATGATGGAGAAGTTACTAAAACTAGAAAATGTAGCAGTACCGTGAATCATTCTTGTACCTGAAGACTTAATTGTTGATTATATTCTGAGACTTGTGTTTATCCATGAGGACATGAAATTAACTTCTCTATAGGCAAGGTCTCCTTTCTGACTGATAGTGAAAGAGCTAAAGTTGAGCTGCTGTGGAGGGGCGGTAGCCACAGATGGTAGTGCCAAGTTTCCCAGATTAAAGTCATTGTAAAGGAACATTGCAGCACAAGAGTATTTCTGAGCCTATAGAACAAATAACTTGGAAGTCACATCGCAAGTATATAAAAAATTAGAAGAGCCAGTAAACCCAACCAGCAAACAAATACAGCAGAAGGTAGACCTTTTGAATCAATATGGGGAGATATGTGAACAAAAACCTGGTTTAATCCAAGGAAAAACATCATCTTAATGAACTTCCACACACAGCCTTGTACAGTAGTTTCTGCCTTATCGCTCTGTGTCAGTGGAAAGCAATAGACGAAGAAAGCAAAAGGATGTTTCAAGAACTTAACAGGTTCATAAGGAAGTATTGTAACCATCAACAAACACTAAAGACTGACTATATAAAATCGTTTGAAGAAATAGTGAATCTGCTGTCTTGTCAACACACTACATTACAGCAGAGCTAATGTTTCGCAGTACGGTAAAGAATGCATGGGTGGACCAGATTCCATAGGTTCTCAATAACAGAGACTAGTGGGAAGAAAAGGTTCAGAAAGCTTTGATCAGTTTGACAGAAAAAGTGTTCACAGGAAAGCACAACTGTGACAAGAAAGTGGTAAAAATGCTAAGGTATATCAAATGGCCCAGAAAGTATTATTAAGAAGCCATCCAACTATTGAACAAAAAGAGTGAAAAGTGGTAGTTGTTTTTTATGGTACCTTTTGTCATTCTAAGGGTTCCAAATCTTGGTGCATACCTATTAGGGCACACAAGTAATCATCAAATTACAGGACTTTATCCTCATCAAGATTCACTGAAACATTTTTCTTTGTGGAATTAGTGTGCATCATTTTAGGAACACAGAGTCAATTGGAATTTTTGAACTGAATATTTATGTTGGTGTAATGCCAAAATTACAATATTTTTGCTTTACAACATGTTTTGAATTTAGACATAAGATATGTATTTAGTTTTGATACTGTGTGACATGTATTTGTATGTTGTTGTGTGTAGTAGGTAAGTGGTATCCTGCGTAAGATGCAGGAGCTCATGAATTATTCTTGAATTTTAATTAGTCGTATTATGTGAATACTCAAGATCATTTTTGTTAGTAATAAGATCTGCTTACAAATGAAGCGTATTATTACAAAATAGTGTAAGACAAAGCTTTATGTTTATGTAGACTGAATGATTCTCACCTGCTAGGCTTAAGATCAGTATTCCCTACATTTGCATCTACATGATTACTCTTTAATTCGCAATTAAGTGCCTAGCAGAGGGTTCATCAAACCATTTTCAAGCTATTTCTTTACTGTTCCACTTTCAGACAGCACACAGGAACAATGGACATTTAAATCTTTGTTTACATGCTCTGATTTTTCTTATATTATTATGATGATTATTTCTCCCTTCCTAGGTGGGTGCCACCAAAATACCTTTACACGCTGAGGAAAGAGTTGGTGATTGAAATGTCTCAAGAAGGTCCTACCACAACAAAAAAATACCTTTGTTGTAATGATTGCCACTCTAATTCATGTACCATATCACATGGTACTCTCTTCCTTATTTTGTGATAATACAAAATAAGCTGCCTTCCTTTGAACTTTATTGATGTCCTCTGTCAGTTCTATCTGTCAAACATCCCACACTGCACACCAGTACTCTGGAAGAGGGTGGACAAGCATAGTGTAAGCAGTCTGATTACTAGACTTGTTTGTCTACTTTATTTCTTCGTTGATAGTTTTCTGTGTGGATGTACTGTATTGTCATACTCGCTGAAAAGTGGGGGGTGGAAGTTCGATACTGGCACTGTAAATGATGTAGTTGGCAATTGCAGAATTGTGTTTCACAGTTCTTTACTTTCACTGTTCACATCCCCCCTCCCAGTAGTACATAATTATATGTGCGATTCACTATTGGTAAATGTTGAAAAGCCTCATTAACAGGTTGCAGGCAACATCAGCATACTGCTACAATAGTTTACTGTTGAACATGTATGAGAAGTAAAAACCAAAACAGGCAGTTCACAGTTCTTGCAGAATAATACCTGTGACACTATTTTTCAAATAAATTAAACAGACATTGCCATTCATTGTTCTAACACAGGGCATATTAGTGTTCCCCTTATTCCACTATTAAGTTGATGCATTGTTGTTAATCTAACCAATATGTGTTTCACATCTGAAAATTGGCCACGGGCTGAATGACTGGGGACCAAAAATTAGTCCTTTACATATCCTCACAATAATAGGCACTGAAACTATGCACTGTTCAATGTTTAAATTACAGAAATTACAATTAAAACATAACTCATTCAGTTAACTGAATACATCAAAAAGTTCCTTCTGTGTACCAGTTCCTTCTACCAAAAGGTTAGGCCAAATTATTTGTTTAAGTAATGAAATTATTAAGTAATGAAATTAACAGATATAGTTATACAAACAATACTTTTGACAAACCTGGTAATTATTTTGGAATTAATTAAGGGGTGGCTTTGCTACTATGTTTTTGAATAGAGACAAATAAATACTTTAAGATGCCTAGAAGTTCTTCTTCCAAATGTTAGTAATTAGTACAGAATTTATATTTGTTTAAAAGTCAATCTAAGTTGCAAAAGAGTTACTAATTTCAACCTATAATGATCTGTAGCAAAAGATAATAAATAGGAATGATCATAATAAAATACGAACTTCGTTACGTACACAAAACTAAGACCAAAAATGGACCTGGTGCTATATTCCTTAAGACTGAGGTCCGACCTTTCTCTTTTATGAAAATTCAGACTATAATCATGCATATAATTGGTAATTAAACAAGAATGAAAATAAAATGAATTTAAGGAGGCAGATGGTGGAACAAGGAAGGAAGTAAAGAAACCCCAGCTTCCTTTGTCACAAGCTGTGCCAATAAATCACAGTCTTTCCTTCGCTTTCCCCACAACATTTTCTGTGTGATCATTCCAATTTAAACTAAATGTAATTGTGATTCCCGAGTATTTAATTGAATTGACAGCCTTTAGATTTGTGCGATTTATCCTGTAACCAAAGTTTAGCAGACTTCTTTTACTACTCATGTGGATGACTTCACGCATTTCACTAGTTACAGTCAGTAAATTGCTGCTATTTTTCACCCTACAGATATCTTGTTGAAATTATTTTGCAGTTGGTTTTGATCATTTTATAACTTTACAGGGTATTAAAGGACAGCATCATTTGCAAATAAATCTAAGGGGTTTGCTCATAACATCTCCTAAGTAGTTTATGTATATCAGAAACAGCAGAGGGCATATAACATTTCCTTGGGGAATGCCAGATATTACTTCTATTTTACATGGTGAATTTCCATCAGTTACAATGATCTGTAACCTTTCTAACAGGATATCATGTATCTTGTCACACAACTGAGACAATATTCCACAGGCACGCAATTTGATTAGAAGTTGCATGTGATAAATGGTGTCAAAACCTTTATGGAAATCTGAAAATATAAACCTGTGGCTCTAATTTGAAGTATATTTGAATCATGATAATTATTGGTTTACAAGTTTAGCTTGTGTTTAAAGCTGCAGTGAGCTTGGTACAGGTGGGATCATCATAGTGGTTGGTGTGATGTGTTCTACTCTCTTCTTCAGAGGCGCATACTTGGCTTCTGGATATTGATCTTGGGAGTGTTGCATAATATATTTTCCATTAACTAAGACTGAAATACTTGCTCCACATATCAGCTCATTAAACTGAATTTGTAAGAATTTGGTCGGGTACAGTTCAAATATTGTAGTTGTCATGATTCATGGAACTTTTATTTGAGAGGTTTATCTAAATGTATGGGACAATGAACATGAAGAGAAAATTTTGTTCATTTTTTGATGATAAAGTGAGCATAGAATCATGAACACATGTGAGTAAATGGCCATGAAAAAGGGTAAACAGTCAATGTGCACAAACTGTATCAAATCACAGCTGATCACTCATGAATGCAACTGGAAAATTGGCCTGCAAGGACTATTGTTGCCACTGAAGTGAAGCTAGTGCTTATAAGGGCCTTGTTTTGTTTGAAGGATTTGTGGAATGTACCACAGACATTCTTTGACTGTGCTATAGGGGAATTAACCAGTTCACCAATTAAACTACAGTTTTAAGTTATGGTCTAATGGCAACTAAAGGAAAATTTGCTATTGCATAATGATCAAGCTTGCAATTACACCTCTCCCAAATCCAATGAATTCAGTGCACCTGATAACTTAAAATTAAACAGAGATTGTGCTGGCACTGCTGCACAAAATATCATTTCTGAATTAATGGATTCCCTTATAGTTATTCATATCAGTAATGTTTTCCTCATTTACATTCAACTGTCGTACCTTCACATGCCCTTGGTGCTGGCATGGTGTAGTGAGCGTCCAAACACCATTATTCTACCATCCTGCGGATCAACCCTGTTTCCTGTACATCCCACACCCTGGATGATATCAAGAATGGCTTCAATGCCCATCACCACAAATTTGTCACAACTTTCCCTTCAGTTTTCTTAGCGTCATACTTATGTCATTGCATCTGATTAATATTGTTTCCTTTTTTGGTAAAATTTTGATGTGGTACCTAAAAATTGACCTAAGAAACTTTCACAAAAATTTTATATTAAAAAGTTTTATGTAGCCTAGATTTTAAAAATTTGCAAATCAAAGCATAGTATGCAAACTGCTTTTCTAAAAAAGATGTACACAAGATGATACATACAGGTAACACATGAAAATTATGAGGTATGTCGGCAAAGTAAGTTCTTTTGGTTATATAAAACAAACGTATACAGATGCAGAAAAAATATTTATTGTGCAAAAATCCACAACTGTTTAACTACTGTTCTACATAGCTTCCAAAATTTTGTAGGCACTTGTCATAGAGTGGCACAAATTTTTGTATGCCTTCTTCATAGAAAGTTGCCACCTGTATATTCGACTATGTGGTAACATGTTCTTTAGCTCATCATCATCATTGAAGTGTCAACAACCAAGGACAGATTTTAGTTGTAAGAAGAGATGAAAGTCACTAGAAACAAGGTCCGGGCTGTATGGTGGATAAACAAATGCATCCTAGTGAAATTCCCATAAGAGTTGTTTGGTCACATTTACCACATGTGGTCGGGCATTATTGTGGAAAAAGACACCACCTTGTAACGGGAAGCTTAGGCACTTGTTCTGTATTGTGTGGCACAATTTATTAATGGTCTTGCAGTAAGCATGTGCATTGATTGTTTGGCATCATGGTAAGAAATCAATCATTAGAATGCCCTTTCTGTCCCAAAAAATGGTGCACATTACTTTTTGAGGTGCCAAGATTTGCTTAGGCTAAACCTTCATTGCTGATTATGTGTGCCTCCATTCCATTGCATGCCGTTTCATTTCAGGGGTGTCCTATGTACCCAAGTTTCATTCCGCATGACTATCCGAGAATGAAAACCATCGCCTTATTCATTGTAGCATGTCAAAAACTGAAGCGCACTGCCCATCCATTGTTTTTGTGTTGTTCAGTAAGATGTTGGGTACCCAATGTGAGTGAAGTTTTCAAAATTTCCGTTTTTCAGTAACAATTTCAAGAGTTAGTGATTGTGAGATTTGTGGAACTTCCATAGCAAGGGCACTAAGTGTAAACTTGCGGTTGTGCTTAATCTTCTCTTCAGTTGTCTGAACCAGTTCATCAGTAACCATAGACAGGTGTCCACTTCATTCTTCATTGTGCGCTTGATCACGTCCTTCATTGAAAAGTCTGACCATTGAATCACTCATAGCATTTAGTCCATAAACCTTGCAAATTTGCTGATGATTTTGGTTAACTTTCTTTGCATTTAGATCTGATTTCACACATGGTGTCATTTTCAGTTATGGAGTTATGGTGTCACTTTCAGTTATGGCTGACATTATAAAGAAGCACTACAAAGCACATGTCGGCAGCAGTGATGTGAAAATGGTGTACATATCTTCTCCGTAAGTCAGAGTAACTGCCTTGCATGCTTGGAACTGTGATCGTAGCACTGCCATGGATAGAAATAGAAGTGGAACTTAGTTTGTGGATGATCCTCATATTGTGATGACAGACATACCATGTACAATTACTACAGTAGTACAAAATATTAATTTTCTGATGATTATGAGGAACAAATAATTTTGTAAAATCAGAAGAATGGAAACTCCAGAATCGAATAATGAGAGTATTTCAAAAAGGATACATTGCTACATGCCATATAGTTTAGATGTTGAGTTGCAGAGAGGGACAATAAAACAACGTAAACAAGTTCTTTTTTGGCCAAAAGACCTTTCCTGTGATGTCAACAATACATAAAAACTGACACCCACCCATCCATCCACCCAACCACCCATCCATCCATCCACCCACCCACCCAACCACCCTCCCACCCGCCCACCCACCCACCCACACACGCACACACACATACACACACACACACACACACACACACACACACACACACACGCACACACACACACACACACACACACACACACACACACACACACACACACACACACATGATCATACTCATAAGACCACTGGCTCTGGCCGCCAAGGAGAGACTGCGAGTAACTGTATATGAGGGAGAGAGATTGCAGAATAGGATTGGGGACGGTAAAGGACTGTTTCTGATAGCATCCAGGGACGTGGTGGGGTGAGGGCAGGACAGCTAGGTGCAGGCAGGAGGTAGACAGATGGTGGTTTGAGACTGGGAGGGGGTTTGGCAGTGGAAAAGGGAGAGAAGTAAAAGAAAAAGAAGGAAATGAACTGTAGGTGATTGATGGAGTAGAAGGTGTTGTAGTGCTTGAGTGGGATTGGGGAAGGGGACAGGTGGGTGAATGACAGTGCCTAATACAGGCTGATTCAAGAGGAATATGGGAGTGTAGGATATATTGCACATAGAGTTAGCCCCTGTAGTGCCTAGAACCGCTCGGCCATGAAATGAATAGTGTTGTGGTGAGTATTGTGCCTAACAACTGGGTGGTCCAGCTATTTCTTGGGCGCAGTTCTTCAGTGGCCATTCTTGAGGACAGAAACTTGTTGGTTGTCATGCTATTAGATTGCACCACAGTGGTTGCAGCTTACCTTCTAGATAACATGACAGCCTTCACAGGTAGCAATGGTTTTGATGGGATACGTGACTGTATTTAAGTAGATGGTGGTGGCAGGATATATGTGACAGGCCTTGGGTGTAGGTCTATTACAGTGATATGGACCATGAGGAAAGGGGTTGTGACCAGGGATGGAGTAGGGTTGGACAGTGATGTCTGACAGGTTTGGTATATGGTTGAACATCACTATGGGATAGAAGGGTAGTGGGTAGGACACTTCTCACTCCAGGGTATGATTAGAGATAGTCACATAATGTAATTCAGTTTCTCCTCTCATTGGTATTACTGAGTGACAAGGGGAATGTCCCTTTGTGGCTGGATGGTGGGACATTGGGAGATGGTCCATCACTGGAGAGATAAAGCACAGAACATTTGTTTCAGTACAAATTGTGGAGGATAATTTTGGTCTATAATGCTCAGTGAGACCCTTGGTTTTTCTGAGAGGGACTGCTTGTCACTACAGATGCAACAAGTCACATGTGGCTAGGCTGTATGCAAAGGACTTCTTGGTATGGAATAGAAAGGAACTGCTGAAGTGGAGATACTGCTTTTGGTTGTTAGGTTTGATATGGATGGAGTTACTGATGTAGCCATCTTTGACGTGGAGGTCAACATAGAGGAGGGTGTCTTGTTGTGTTGAGGGGAACCGTGAGTAGCAACTGGAAGGAAGTAGTTGAGATTGTGGAGGAAGGAGGGTAGGATTTTCTTACACTTAGTCATGATTATGAAGGTGTCACCAACAAATCTGAACTAGGTGAGGAGTTGGGGATTCTGGGTGGCTAGGAAGGATTCCTTTAGACAGCTCATAGCAGGCTGGCATAGGATGCTGCCATGTGGGTGACCATTGCCATGCCTTAGAATTGTTTGAGGTGAGACCTTCATAGGTGAAGTAATTGTGGATTAGGATATAGTTGGTTGTGGTGACCAGGAAGGAGGTTGTAGGTCTGGAATCCATTGGGCCTTGGGAAAGGTAGCATTCAATAGTGGCAAGGCCCTGGAATTTCAGGATATTAGTGTTAATGGAGGTGGCATCAATAGTGATAAGTAGGGCATCGTGTGCTAAAGGAACAGGAACTATGGAGAGTCGGTGGAGGAAATGGTTGATGTCTTTTTATGGGAGGGAAGGTTGTGGGTGATAGGTGGAACATGTGACTCTGTAAGAGCAGAGATTCTCTCAGTGGGCAACACAGCATCTGGCCACAGAGGATGGTTGGATGTATAGACTTTATGAAACATGTAGATGGCAGGAGTGTGGGGAGTGGTGGGAACGAGAAGAGGGAGAGAGAGAGAGAGAGAGAGAGAGAGAGAGAGAGAGAGACTTAGGGGACAGATTCTGGGATGGGTGTAAGGATTTGAAGAGAGACAAGAGATCCTGTTGGATTTCTTGAATGGGCTCACAGTGCCAGGGTTTGTAGGTGGATAAATCTGACAGCTGGCAGAGTCCTTTCACCACATAATCCTCGCAGTTCTAAAGGGCTTGTGGCTCAGAAGCTTACTTCTTTAGCTGTCTTTTTGTTTTACCTGTCTTGATTCAACATCTGCTCCATACAGTCAGTAGCAATACATCCTTTATAAAATACTGTTATTATGATTACGCAAATACTTTATTAAGAACCAAGATTGATCCAACTTTGCTGACAGTTCTCCATAGTTTCCCATTTGTGCTAATGCCCAAATGGGGAAGCTTACAGGAAAGCTAATCCAAAGTAGCACAGGTTGCTAGGTTGCTAATGAGTAGAAAAAAATGTGCTCGTCTCCTAACCTTTGTCAATCTTGGGACCTTTTAGCTAGCATGTTGGTACCAGCTGCCAATAAAGAATAGAGTGTAATTAATTACTTGCCCATGTGCTCTTAACCAGCCAGCAATTTACATTGAACAAAGTAACATGAAGCCATAACCTACATATAATTTTAATTTATTGTCAATCTACATGAACAAACAATTTCACACTGAAATTAATGCACACAATTATCTTGTCTCAAGATCAATTTTATCAAGTGGCTGACTTTAGATGAATGAACAGAGTGGTGAATCTTCTGTAAAAACCTGGAATCCTCATGGAATTACACTATGTGATCAAAAGTAGCTGGACATCTGGCTGAAAATTACTTACAAGTTCATGGCACACTTCATTGGTAATGCTGAAATTCATTATGGTGTTGGCACATCCTTATCCTTGATGACAGGTTCCACTCTCACAGGCATACATTCGTTAGGTGCTGGAAGGTTTCTTGGGGAATGGCAGCCCATTCTTCACAGAGTGCTGCACTGAGGAGAGGTATCGATGATGGTTGGTGATGCCTGGCATGAATTAGGCATTCCAAACCATCTCAAAGGTGTTCTATAGGTTTCAGGTCAGGACTTTGTGCAAGTCAGTCCAGTATAGGGATGTTATTGTCATGTAACCACTCTGCCACAGGCCATGCATTATGAACAGGTACTCAATCATGTTGAAAGATGGAATTGCAAACCCCTAATTGTTCTTCAACAGTGGGAAGCAAGAAGGTGCCTATAACATCAATGTAGGTCTGTGCTGTGATAGTGCCACACCAAACAAAGGGTGCAAACACCCTCCACAAAAAACATGACCAAACTATAACACCACCACTTCCAAATTTTACTGTTGGCACTACACACGCTGTCAGACGACTTTCACCAGACATCTCCATAACCATTCTCTATGTACCGTGATTCTTCACTCCACACAATGTTTAATTGTCCAATGTTTACACCAACAAGTGAGGTGTCATTTAGTTTTTACCAGCGTGATGTGTGGATTATGAGCAGCCACTCAACCATGATATCCAAGTTTTCTCACCTCCCACCAAACTATTATAGTACTTGCAGTGGATCTAGACGCAGTTTGGAATTCGCGTGTGATGGTCTGGATAGATGTCTGCCTATTACAGATTACAAGCCTCTTCAGCTGTCGGTGGTCTCTGTCAGTCAACAGATGACGTCGGCCTGTACGCTTTTGTGCTGTATGTGTCCCTTCATGTTTTCACTTCACTATCACATCATAAACAGTGGACGTAGGGACGTTTAGGAGTGTGGAAATCTGGTGTACAGACACCCAATCACCTGATCATGTTCAAAGTCTGTGAGTTCCGTGGAGCACCGCATTCTGCTCTCTCACAATGTCTAATAATTACTGAGGTCACTGATATGGAGTACCTGGCAGTAAGTGGCAGCACAAAGCACCTAATGTGGAAAACATATGTTTTCAGTGGTGTCTGGATACTTTAGATCACATAGTGTAAATTTTACATGAAAAAATCTGGGAAATCTCAGAGAATTTCAGGGATCTCATAAAATCACAGGGAATTGTGAATTTTTAACATATTATTAAAATTGAATTTTATTGAGTTTTGTAAATCACAAATTTTCAAATAAATTTTCAAAGTGTATTCATTAAATGAATATTATTCCATCCAAATTATTGACGCCTAAAAATTCCTATTAAACTATTGCTTGTGGCTGTCATACAGCTCAGCTGAGATGAAAGAAAAGTAATCATTGTCATTTGCTGGCCCAACCACCACCACTACTACTTGCCCCTGTTCACCAGTAATTTCTATTAAATTTATCAGGAGTTTCTGGACACAATCTTGCTCATTGCACCTGTAATTCTCTGGGAATTTTTTTTCCAAGTTTGAATAGCCACCCTCATAAACAGTTACATGAATTTTACGTTTATGGACTTAAAAAAAAAAAAAAAACTTTAGAGTAGATATTCTGCCCATTTCTCTAATGTTCTGTAACTTCAGTTGGATTTGATGGGATGTATGCAGAACAGTAAACAATTTCACCCTAGTAGTTATCAACAAGGAACGGTATCAGAAATATTAATGCCTTAACCCTCCAGCAATGATTGACATGATGTGTGCAGTCATCTCTTTCCAGACCATTTTCCACGACCTGTTATTATAGAGTCAAACGTAATTTCTACTCTGTCTGCACACCAGAACTTGTGATTTTTCCACCAGCCACTTTTCTGTTGCTCCAAAACATAATAGGCAGCTATTTTTGCATTGAATCATTTTCTTTTGCTCTGGACCATCATAGGCTGCTCTTTCCATACCAAAGTTTTTATTTTTTTTATTTTGTATCTGTATTACTAGGCTTGTGTATGAAACCTTCTATTAATAAATGAGCTGCTCAGAAAATTTGTCAGTAAGGTTATTCAGCTTTTATAATATTGCATGAAATTTTCACATTTCCTTTATTATTTATCTTAAATTTCAATTAAAAGTGAACTCTATAGTAAGTTTTTGTTATCTTATTACATTCCTATAATACTAAACTTGGAACTAGTCTAATTATTGAAAACAGAGAAATTTACCTTGGAAAAATCAGAAAATCACTCACTGTTGGAGGGTTAAGGTTCTGCTCTTCTAGGGGAATGGACATTGTGGTACAGCATTTTATGTTTTGTCAATTATGCATATACTATGTGCCAGAAATCGTACTTCATATCCCCTGCCTGCAAGCATACAATGTGTTTAGAGTTCTGAGATCTGTAGCCATTCTTTAATGGCGTGGCTCTGGGGATGAAGAAAAGAATTTGCTCTCAGTTGTTAACTGTCTTGTGAGACCGACAAAAAGGTGATTTCTTTTTCCTAATATTACGTGAAAGGAGTTGTAACCATACTAAACTGTCCAGATTGTGAATGCTACTAATATTATTAACAAATAGCGGTAGGCAAGGGAATAGGATTATTGTATTTCCTCAAAAATAAAACTCAAGGTGAAATAGTTATTTTGATGACTCCTTATTACCATTACTGACTAATTTTCATAAGTACGTGCAGCTTGTCGTTTGAATGGATCACTGGACAGGGGATCAGCAACAAGAACCTGAACTTTGGATTGAGCCGTGTGTGGGGAAATTTTCATTTTGATTCTTAAAATACAGCAGGATGGTTGCTGGTCATTAGCCAATGATCATGCTAATTCTGGGACAAGTCTTCTTTGGTTTTCTTACTTTTCTTTGCTGCTCTGGCCACCTTCGTCATGCTTTCAGTAGCTTTGACACACTGCCAGTCCAAATGTAGAAGCCCATTTTTTATATTGTATCCAGTTATGATGCTTAGTCTGCTCATGTTTTTTCATCTGCTTATTATTCCATCATTAAAATATATTATGGTACCCATCACAATAATCTGAAAGGCTGACATGCCAAAAAATGCTGTTTTTGGCAAGCACTCCTTAATGCAACTTTTGAAAAATGTTTGTGTATTCTGCATTTTGCCATGTAAACATTTTTACAGAAGTTTAGAGACACACAGATCTCTTTATACTGGTTTTAGTTCTACCATAACAGTTTCTGGCATTGGTTGTGCATGTGTATGTTTTTGTCATTTTGTTTCACATCTATCATACTGGACAGAACAGAAAAATATACGTTCCTAGGTTTCAGAACTTTGTTCCTTCATCAGGGAGGAGAGAGGGGAAAGAAAGGGAAGAAGGAAAAGTGGATTCAGTTACTCACAACCCAGATTATGAAGCAACAGGGAAAGGTAAACAGGGAGGGTAGCAGGATGGAGGCATGGTTGTCAGAGGGAAGCCAAAGATATTCTCAATATTGTTACATGAGATTTTCCATTAATCAATTAAATTAAATAATGAGACATTTTAGGGAAGGTTCTGTATTTTTCATTTCAGACTAGCACTTGCAACCTATGTCCTCAATTATTTATTGGATGTATTCCAGCCTCTATTTTCTTCTACAGCTTTTACCCTCTACAGCTCCCTCTGCCACCATGGAAGTTACTCCCTGACAGTTTAATGTATGTCCTATCTTCCTGTCCCTACTTCTTTTCAGTGAGTCTTTTCCATATGTCCCATTCCTCACTAATTGTGCAGAGAACCTCACCAATTGTTTCTTCATCAGTCTACCTAATTCTTCTGTAGCAGCACATCTCTAATGTTTCAGTGCACTTTTGATTTTCCTACATTTCATGTTTTACTACAGTGCAATGTTGTGCTCTAACATCCTCAGATATTTCTTCCCCAAATTAAGGCCTATGTTTGATACTAGCAAACTTCTTCTGCTGTCCTAGGCACATAGAAAACATTCGCCCCATCCGTTTTAAAAAGGATTTAAACACACATTTGTTCAGATGCATGCTCTTTACAGCAGTACACCACTTTTCTAATCCCAGTCTTCTCCAGATATAACTACAGCACCACCTCAGCTTGAAAGCAGATTTCCATGGCCATCGTATCCAATCCTGCTACTGCTGAGTCCTCCAAAATACACTTGTAATTACTCAGTATTACCATGGTCCTGAAAGTGTTTATCAGCTACTTTGACAAGGCTATGACCTCTTAAAATCATGCTCTGAAATGAGGTTCACTCTGCCTAACATTTTGTCCACCACACTTAAAATAGCTTATCATCTCCCTCCCAGTTTCCGCATTACCCTTGACAGATCTCATGCTCTTCTGCATGCATTTCCCTACTCTATGGCTCCTACCCTTGTGACTGTCCCCACTGTAGGACTACCATCACCTATATCAGCTCTGTAGATGACAACAGGGAGAGCCACCTCACAAATGACCCATCTCCTGTACCAGGTATTACATAAATACTGTTCAGCACTTTATTACCACAAAGTTATCAGTTTGGGTGAATTTTTGTAGGCAGAGAGTATATACTGCCAACACAGCATCCAATTGCAAAACTTGCTCTATAACATGACAGTCTTGACCTCGGTTACTGTTTCACCATGTGTGTCATCTTGATTGTTCCACCAGACACAAGTTTATCAGGACCCTGGAGGTAGGAACTGGCATTACATCATGTCCTTGGTTCTAACTGCCAACCTGGCATTCAATTTTGTTAATTTTTTGGTTTCACCATTCATTGGTTCACTCCCTTTTTGTTTTCTATATCTTTGTTTTCTGTCTTGTCTATTCCCCCCAAAACCCCCAACCCCTCTCCCCCCCCCCCCCTCCTCCTGTCTACCACATACTTATCTTTCTGCACTTATTAACTTGTGCACCATGTTGAGCCAGTAATGTCTGTATTGCATATTGCCCTATCTTCCACCTTTAAGTGCTCAGAGTTTCAAATCTTGGTCAGGGCAATCATCAGAAATCTATCTTTACTTCTTATGCTATCCAGAAAGTCTCCCTTGACCCAGGGTTCCTCTTCCCAACTCTCCCCATTTTCTAAACGTCACCTGTCTTTTCCCTTCATATCTCTTTCTTTCCCTTTAATCCTTCCACCCAAAAGTAGGATGCACTGGCTCTGACAGCTTCAAAATTTCTGTACTTTATGACTGGTCTCCTGCCACCACTTGGTTAGTAGATTTTTAAGCATCCAATAAAATTATATTTTCATAAATTGATTATTTTCACTGTTGTTTTATTTAAGTAATTTGCAGATGGAGTGCAGCCAACATTTTACCCAGCACATAACATAAGCTCACGAAGATTCTAATATTAGTAAAGAAGCAGACAAATTTCATAGCAAAAATATCAACATCATAAATAACAAAAGTAGTTAAATCTAGTTCTTTTAAAATGCATAAGCTAAATTCTAAAGTAGTTGAGATTTGGATTTACATATTCCCTGAATATACTTATGACCATTTCCAGGTGATCATGTGCATTATAACTTCTAACCTTTTTTAATATAGAATAAACCCTTCTGTATCCAAGCACAATTTGTTTCTTTTTATCTGTCTGCAGTTCTTTGTGTCCATGCTATTGTAGCTCAGTAAATTTATGCTCTTTATACTATTCTTTCCCTTCTCTCTTTTAAGGTATTTTATTTTTGTTGTAACAGTGATTGACATTCCAGGCAGCTACCAACTGTTCTGATATTACAGCTCCTGCTTTGCTTTCTAATTTTCATTCTCCCCTCCCCACCAAGTTCCAAGTGGGAGACTACATTTGGATATTTATTTAACATAAGGGTAACCCATATTTTGCACATAAAATGGACACTGCATTATGCAGGGAAAATAAATTACAGTTGGTATTCCATTATCTTGCACAATTGTGGAGACCATCCTTAAAATGGAATGTATTCCAGGTCAAACACTGATTTGCCTCTTGGTCTGCGGGATCGCCAGAAGCTTCAACATGGTAGGGAAGCAAGAAGATACAAAAACAAAACTACTAAGGCTCAATCCAGATACAGTGGGCATCAGTTAAGTGAAATGGAAAAATAACCAAAATTTATGGTTGTATAGTGTACTACTGAGAGCAGCAGAATACAGTACAACAGAAGTAGCATTTATTATGAATAGGAAGACAGGACAGAGTGTGAGTGATTGTGAATGGTTCAGTGATAGTGTAGTGTTTCTTCATGGGGGAAAAAAATTATTTCTTGATTCTTCATGTCGTATTGTGGTAGCCAGGTTAACATGTGCACTCTCATAGTTGAAAAAGTATTGTATTGTAGTATTTTCTCTGGCATAGCACTTTTTCAGTAGCTAATGGCATGTACATGTCTTTCAGATTGCATCTTTTCAACATATTACATCCATAAACAGTAATTTTAGTGCACTCTTTAGTGCCACAATTAGAATTCACATTTCAAGCAGTATTAGTCATTTTATTTACTATGACATTAAAAAAGTAATATATGCAAGAAATATGTATCACTTGCATTAATTCTGTTTTGTTATCTCAGTGCATGATCCATGAACATAGCATTCAGTGAGTTATATAAGTCATGAACTGATTGTAGCAAGTTAACATACATTTCTGTTATTTACTGTGTTCGTTACAGTATGCTACTCCCAGTATCCTTTACTCTGGAGCCATACTCATGTTTTTTTTTTTTTTTTCATTTGGAAAGCACTCGTTAGTGGTAGGTGTCTTCATCATATATGTATCAATTTTAACATGTAGGTATTGGCTTTGTAGGTCTCAGTGACAGTTCCATATCCTCAATCACATGTGTTATGTCAGTGTACTCTAGTGTAGTTGAGGGCATGTTTGTGTAGTACTAGAGTCTTTGTTTGTGAAAGCTCTTCTTCTGTCTTCATTTTCAGAAATCTTCTTTCTTGATTCTTCATGTAATTTCAGGTACTGGTATTTTTAATTTTGTATTGTGTAAAAATTGTGTAAAAAAAATCTGTCATACGAATCCCTTGTGTTCTTCTGTAAGTGTGCAGTTGAGATATTTGAAATGGTGAATAGTACTGATGTTACATTTCAGTGACATATTTCTTCATGTATGGTTCTCTTCTTTTTTGTTCTTTATGTCATTTGACTGAGTAGTGTGTAAAATAACTGTCATCGAGTTTACAGTGTTCAGTTGTAGAGTGAGTGTGTTTGTTGCATAGGGTATAAATTGTTTTGTAGGAACATCTTTCTTCATGAGCAAAAATCTTCTTCTTTCATTCTTCATGTAATGTTAATGTAAGTTTTTTGACATGTGCACTGTCACTGGTGAAATGTATTGTAGTTATCGGTGTGGTGTAGATTATTCAGCCATTTTTACACAGTACGTAGTGTTCTTAATGTGTCTGGAGAAGTACAGTTACATTCTCTCTGTCAGTGGATTTTCTCAGTAGTTAACAGCATGCGCATCTATTTCAGACAACATGGATTCAATATATTATTTCTTAAAGAGATTTTCAGGTGCACTTGTATAGTTACATGATTAGAATTCACTTTTCTTCCTCAGGTTACCTTCCGTTCCCAAGTGGATGCACTCCACACACTTGCTGCAGTCAGTAATTTATAATTCTAATTTTAGCTTTATTAGCTCTTTTTCTCATTTTCATTCATACAGTAATATATGAAAGAATTATGTATCATTTAAATTAATTCCATTTTGATATCACAGTGTCCGATACATCAATCCCTCGATGAACTTATCATGTAGTGACCTATATTAGTGATGTATTGTAACTAATAAATCTACATACATTTCAGTTCCTTACTTTATTCGTCTCAGTATGGTATTACATGTGTCAATTATTATGGATTTGTACTCATGCTCATTCATTTGGAGAACACTCAGTGGTAGGTGTCATCACCATATATGTATTAATTTCAACATGTAGCTAATGGCTTTGTAGGTCTACGTGAATGTCGCATATCCTCCATTGCATGTGTAATGTCAGTGTACTCAAATGCAGTTGGAAGCATGTTTGTGTGGTATAGAGTCTTAGTTTGTGAAAGTTCATTATGCATGTTAATATTAGTAAATCTAGTTTCTTCATTGTTCATGTAATAACATTTACTTGTGGTTTTAGTTTTGTATTGTGTAAATGATGTGTAAGTTCTGTCATATAAATTCATTGTGTTGTTGGCTCTGTGACCAGCTGAGGTATTTGAAGTGTGTTTGTCGAATAGTATTGATGTTGTATTTCAGTGACATATTTCTTCGTGAACGTTTCTCTTCTCTCTTGATTCTTCATGTCATTTGACTGAGTAGTGTTTAAAATGACTGTCATTGAGTTTATAGCTTCAATTGTAGAGTGGTTCTAAAGCTGTGCCGTGATTTGTTTGTGTGAGTGGGATTGTTGTATACTCAATATATTGTTTTGTAGAGACATATTTCTTCATGAGACAAAATCTGCTTTCTGTATTCTTCATGTAGTGTTAATTCAAGTGGTTTAACATGTATTCTGCCACTGTTGAAAAGTTGTTGTATTGCAGTTATCTGTAGAGAGATATAAGAGTATGTATGGATTGTATTTGGAGTAGATTATTCAGCTATTTGTACACAGTACATATATTCTTGATGTATCTGCAGATATATATTGTATTTTCTCAGTTATTGGACTTTCTCAGTAGTTAGCAGGATGCACATTTGCTTCTGACAAAATGGATTCAATATATATTTTCAACAAGGGGCGTTTTCTGGTGCACTTGTACAGTGACATAATTAGCATTCCATTTCAATGCCTCGGTGTCCAATACTTTAAATGCATCCATGAACTTGACATGTAGTGAGTTATATTAGTCATGTTTTATTAATAATGACTTTTCATCTATTCCACTTATTTACTTTATTCGTCACAGTAGACAGTTGCATGTATCAATTACTGTCAACCTGCACTCATGTTCGTTCATTTAGAAAATACTCAGTGGTTGGTGTCATCACCTAATATGTATCAATTTTAAGATGTAGCTGATGGCATTGTAGGTCTCAGTGACCATCCCATATCCTCCGTTGCATGTGTTATGCCAGTGTACATGGAAGTTTGCCTGTTTTGTATAGAGTTTTTGTTTGTGAAAGTTCACCTTCTCTCTTCTTGTTTGGAATCTTCTTTCTTGATTCTTCATGTAATTTCATTTTCTCGCGTTTTTAGTTTCTTATTGTGTAAATACTCTGTAAAAGAGTTCTGTCATATAAATCCATTGTGTTGTTGTGTCTGTGACCAGTTGAGATATTTGAAACGTGTTTGTTGAATGGTATTTACATTGTTTTTTTGGAGACATCTTTCTTCATGTATGGTTCTATTCTATCTTGATTCTTCATGTCATTTGACTGAGTAGTGTGTCAAATGACTGTCATTGAGTTTTTAGTTTCAGTTGTAGAGTGATTCTGAAGCTGTATCCTCATTTGCTTGTGTGAGTGTGTTTGGTGTATACAGTATATGGTGTTTTGTAGACACATATTTCTTCATAGGACAAAACTGTCTTTCTGCATTCTTCATGTAATGTTAATGTAAGTGGTTTAATATGTGTACTGTGACTGTTGAAAAGGTGTGGCATTGCAGTTATCTGTAGAGAAATATACAAGTGTGTATGGAGGATATGTGGTATAGATAATTCAGCCATTTTTACACAGTACATAGAGTTATTTATGTATCTGTAGATATAGAAGTGGATTTAGTCTGTCATTGGACTTTGTCAGTAGTTAGCAGGTTTCGCATTTGTTTCTGGCAACATGGTATCAGTCTATTATTTCCACATCATATAAGTACACACAGATGAAATTATAAGACAGGATGTAATATGGAATCTCAGTCTCTGTAAATGTCAGAAATAATTGTAAAAGCAAAATAAATAACTAATTAAAAATTAATACTACAATGGCTCACTCGAATGCTTGAAGGCATACAAACCACCAAATACCTTGAAGTCTACTACTAACATTAGGGTCAAGCCATGGTACAAAGCATTTGCATATGAATCAGCAATAGAAGGCAATCTAAGTATTCAGATATTTCATGCAATACATGAAACATTTTAAGGAGTAAAAAATCAATAAATACAGGTTATTCACATATTTACTCATGACACAACCATGCTAGCATCTTGACATAGGACAGAGTTACAAAAAGTAACAATTATTTCTTAGAAGGTCAAATTCCACAGACTGGCAACGATTCACACAAAGTAGCTTTACTACGTATTGTCCATAGTACAATAATTTAGCTCGAGATGCTTAATAAAACTGAATTCATCAGACAATAAAATAGTATAATACAAAACAGACTGAAGGTCTTGACAATTTGTCAACTTTTTAAGTTCAAAGAAAGATTGATTGTATATAACCTCAATGTAGACTCAACATCTTCCTGGTGTTGGTGGTTTCACTGAAATGTGCAAAAGTTATTGAATTTACAAAAAACAATGTAAGACTTGACGTCTTCTTGCAATGATAGATGAAGAAATGTCAAAAGTGTAAGGAATTTATATACACCAAAGTAGACTTGAAGTCTTCTTGTGCTGGTAGTTGTGGAAAATGTCCAACGTATAAGAAATTTATATAAACCAAAGTAGACTCGAAGCCTTCTTGTGTTGGATGGCCTCAGTATTTTTGGAGAAAATGAGTGGATACAAACTCAAAGTAGACTTGCGGTCATCTGGTAGAGTTGCATTATGGAAATATTAAATTATACAATCTCAATGTAGACTTGATGTTTGTTTGGCTCTGCGGAGCTACGGTCGAGTGCACTTGCGTAATATCTGCGAGGGAGGGATGTGATCAGCTGACAGCAGGCCGCCCCCCACCATGGAAGCAGTAGGCCTGACATCGGACGGCTGGATCTTCAGCATTAGTGCGCAGCTGCACACTGCTGAGTTCCAGTTTGCTGCTAACTGTTGCCCAGTACTCCACGGGATCATGGAACAAAATTTTTACATGGCATCAATGCTTAATAGACACACGGCTATGCAATGTTGCCAACTATATCTTCTGAACTAAGATTATGGTGTGGTTTCAGGTTTTATTAACTTTTCGGTCATGAACTGTTGTTCTATGAACTCAGTTTATTTACACTGCTCGTAGGTTGGTATGATGCTCTGTCTACCGTCTCTGTATACGATACTGTTCAAAACATTTAACTCTATACAGATACATCACGTTGCTCTACAGAGCAATAGTGTTAGAGCGTCCTTCTATGGCTTAACAGTACCTTTTTCAAAACTGCTGCAGCAGAGTTCTGAGGTTCAATAATGTACACACCATGACAAGAATCAGTTTATAGTGGAGATTGTGTCTATTGGCTACCACATGTGGGCAGGTGACTTTTGAATTCTCACACTAATTAATTCGTCACTTGCGTTTCTGATTCGGTGATAAGTGGTTTGTGAACTGTGGACTACCTGCAGCATCACAGCATTACAGTGTCGAGAGGATTCATAATGCAGCAGTATACCATCCAAACAAAGCCAGATAGAGGTGAGTAAACACCACTAAGTTATTCCCTTTATAATGTTCTGTGTTTATATGTCCAACATGACGGTGAGAAAGTTTGCTTTGTTGAAGGGTTTGCTAGTTGTGCACACTTCACAGAGTGTCTTTGCATTATTTATTTGTCACACAACTGTCCTCAGAATTTTTGTGCATTGGAACTGTGCACAACATTTGCACTTCAGTCTCTAGTTCGTGACAACAGTATTTTCTTAGATTTCAGCTAAATAAAAGTATACTTTAGCCAGATACAAATGGTCATTTTTCTAGCTTGTTATATTCTTAGCCACAAAAAGGGACATAAAAACGGCTGTATTTTCCAAATCTGGAATCAGTCGTTCAGTCGGTCACTAACAAATGGTCCATGGTCTAATAAATATGTGAACAGAAATAAAGGTCAGGACATCATGCCTCCTGAACCTGTACATGACAGAAAGTCAAAACAAAATGACCAAAGCCAGCAAAAACAGCAAGGCTTGCGACCTCGAGTGCTACACAATGCACAAATATAAATACACTTAAAAGCCACACATAATTGTAATCCACTTGAGCAAACAGAAATCATTGCATTTAAAATTTGCGTACTATTTAGGTATCTAAGAATTACTTTCTCATAGCAGAGTCCAGCTCATAGTTGTTGAAAATTGCTATATACAGGCGAAACTTGAGACCAAAACCTCATGAATCATCAGAGAACAGCAATAAACGCTAAGTCCATGTTTGCTGCGGTTTGTAGCTTATCTAGAAACTTTGCAAGATTGTCAATATGCATTGAACACAAACCACAGATATCATTCTCCTTCAGGTAATCATTGTATCCTTTTCATTAACTGGTAACACAGTTCGTGCAAGGATAAGATTCCCTATGACTAAATGCTACATTACTATTTACATTACTAACAAATGAACATTGCTATAAAAAAATGACAAAATAGAAAATATTTAGTAAGCTTTTGTACTAGCTTGTGTGTAGCAAACGTAGTCCTCAGTACATGAATAAAGATGACAACAT
The DNA here is from genome assembly GCF_023897955.1 of Schistocerca gregaria. NCBI lineage: Eukaryota > Metazoa > Arthropoda > Insecta > Orthoptera > Acrididae > Schistocerca > Schistocerca gregaria. The sequence continues at coordinate 543,648,793 of NC_064931.1, forward strand.
AGTATAAATTATTATGAAATCTCAAACCATTTGCTGGTACACAGCTTATGGCTCTCTTTGAGACTCATTTTCTCTTAGTATTTAGAGCAGCAAACTTTTTCTTCCAATAATTATACTATGCCAAATGTTTACATACAGGGCTACATAGAAATACTTATTCTTGGAACAAAATAAGAAAATCCATCATAGACAAATTAAGTACACCTTTATCTCTCTCTCTTTATAAGAACAAACCAAGATCCTATCTTATAAATTTTCTGAGGTCTTTATTTTGGTAAAGCCCTTTCACTTTACATGGTTTCGGCAATGTAACAAGTAACACCCATTATGTGGAATTTTAATTATCCTGAACGGGCCAGTATATCTCTCTTTTTAGGAGAGATGGTTTAGAGTGGGACCAAAGTAACACCATTTCATCTAGGCTACATGACTGTACTCATCCTAACCTTTTGTTGTATACTCATTTTCATCTCTCAGCTCTAGTATTTAATGATACGAGCACCTGTCTAGTCTCCTCTTCCCGCTAGATGCTGCATCTCCGGGTAAGTGGAAGGGCAGCTACCCACTCATTCTTCTCAGTTTTATTTAACATTATTTCATTGGGTGTGTGCCCTGTGGACAGATGTGGAAGGTCGTTCATGATTTCTTTAAAGAGGGTGACTAAATCAAGTGTAAGTCCGCATAAAGCAGATGCATTCTTTGAATATTCGTTCTTTGCAATTACTTTCTGGGTGGAATAGAGAAATTAAAATCTGTTTGATGTTCTGCTCTCGCAGAAACAAACACCAAACTCGCCCAGTGAAATTAGATGCATTATCAGACAACATCGCACTCAGATTACCGAAACAAGGGAAATAATCTTCCTTCAGTCTCTTAACAATGTGTGCGGCATGGGCTGATTTTGTTACATACAAACGGATGTGTTTGGAAAACATATAATTTATAGCCACCAGGTGATCGACACTTCCCCTTCCATGAGGGTATGGTCCAGCCAAGTCAAGCAATCTCTCCAGGTTTTGATGTCAGGATGCGATGCAGCTGAATCTTATTTGGTATGCACATAGGTTTGGTTCTCTTACACACAACGCATGTTTGTAACAAATGATGCACGCCACTGTGCATGTTTGGCAGGTAACAGTAAGTGGCAATCTTCTGCTTACATTTTTCTATTCCACAGTGCCCCCAGGACATGCGTGTATACCAGATTAGGTGATCCTGGTACACATGGGGCATGCACACACACCACAATTCTCTATCGGAATAATTCCTATGGAATAACGCGTAATTGTGCACCATGTAGAATTGACTTAGTTTGTGAGTAGGCTGCTCTGCCATCACACCCTTAACTTTTGCCCACTTTGGATCTACGTCTTTCAGGATTTTCATGTTCTTATACATTTCTAAATAGTACCTGTGATGGACAGGATCTTTTGTCAGTTGCACTTCGTAATCAGTGGCCTGCTCGACAAGTTCACTGAACTCAGAAAAACCGCACAGCAACCTGGATAAGGTGTCAGCGATAATATTTTTGCTGCCCTTTATATAGATAATTTCAAAATCGTATTCTTGCAAAAATTGGACCCACTGCATCAACCTCTGGTGTAGAAGTCGACAGGTCAAAATAAGGCTAAGTGCCTTATGGTTGCAGTACACTTCAATGTACCGACAGCAAATAAAATAATTAAACTTCTTGAAAGACCATATTACGCAGAGAGCTTCCACACTCGGTTAATGCTCAGCTGGTGAAGCTAATAACTCAAACTTGCATTTGGCCATCAACCACAACCACTTGAAGTAAACAAGAGCCCAAACCCAAATAGGATGCTTCTGAGGCAATGCAAAAACCTTCTTGCACGTCGGGATGTTCCAGAATTCCAGCATGAACCAATGCATCTTTACTTCTTTTAGACGCTTCCTGGCACTGTGGATTCCAGGACCAGGGAGCGTTTTTCTTTAACAAAGCTAGTAATTCTGGACTGTTCAACATCTGGTTCATGACAAATTGTCTAAAGAAAGATGTCATGCCAAGGAAAGCTTTTAATTGTTTTCTCGCCATGGGTGGCAGACACTTGGCTATTGCCTGTATCTCTGTATACGCCAGAGCTGACGTTTAACCTGAACGGTAGCTCCTTGAACTGGTGCGACCATCCAGCAGATACAAAGACAGTATATTTGTTTGAAACTTCCCACAGCTGGGTCTGCCAATACAATGATCCAAGATTCACACCTGAATATTTTTGCAATTTCTCTTCCAGAGCTTCCGGATGTGTACATACGGGTACAATAATTTTGTATGTGTTGTGCGCACCAAGGACCATGGGCAGTCCACCACCTGGTTTAACAACAGCTAATAATGGACTGCAGTAAGGAGAGAACAAAGTTTAAACTATGTTCCACTCGAGCATCTTTCGTAATTCTTGTTTAATGGCATCCCTGCAGGCTCATGGGTTTGCATAGGTCTTGTTGCAATAAGTATCATGGGGAACACCATTCATGTGATATATGTATCCTTTGATATTACCGGGCTTTTTAGAAAACACATGTACATACTTGGTTAAGAGATGGATAAGATCATTCTTTTGTTGTTCGCTAAGACACTCAGGTTCTGATGCCTTAGCATGTATTTTGCTTACGCCGAGTAGATCATCATCTGAATATGCCAACACCGGATCTGATTGGTTGTGGGGTAAGTTACTGTCTGCACCAGTAGATTTACACTCACCACTCAGATAGAAACGTCTGTATGAAAACTGACTTGATGTGCCTTTGTATGAATTAAATTTAACTTTATCTCCCTCTCACTAATAGTCAGGGTGCAGGTTCCGTGCTGGATATTGATACATGCATTCCTCAATCTTAGGAACTCCATCCCTAACAAGCACGTACCGTCAATACCTTCACTATTAAGAACGTGCACTCCATGGCTCTGCTCTCGAATTCTATTAAGATCAGTACCTGCTTCTCTATCCTTTGTGTACACGCGCCAAGAGCTCCCGATACAACACAATTCTGTACGGGCAATGTCAGTACTTTTGTGTTTTCCTGTATTCTTTTCAGAAAATGAGTAGCTATCACACTCATACTTGCACCAGTGTTGATTATAATGGTAACCAGAATACCGTCAATTACCCCATTTACAGCTGCTTGCACCTGATCTACCCAAGTATCTCTGTGAGATATCGGATCACCTGATAGTTCTGCTCATATATCTATATTGTCATTCTAACGAAGCATGTTCGCTACATGAACAGTACTGTTGCCCCCATTAAATCCTGCGGTCATGGTGAGGGAGTGCAATGAGACCACAGACAGTTTGACGCATACGAAGTTTGCGTAGGGTGCTCATCTACACACTCCACTATTTGCACTGTATCATTTCTGAGATTTTGTGACTATCTGGCTGGTGGTCTTGGCTCGGAAGCAGTTTGATTCCAGCCTATGTTGTTGTTGGGCAGATTATTATTTTGCGCGGAGTTTTGCGGCCACCAGTTACCTGTGCTCTCTCTGGACAACTACTGTTCTGAATTTGATCTGTTGCGACCATTATGACAAACAGTGTTAAATGTATTATTTTTATTTCAACTTTGAAATCCGCTACTGTTATGTGGCTGTTGATTCTCGTTTGTAGTTTGCTGCCCGTCTTGCTTGAGCGGGTCTGCATCATTATTAGCAATGCCGTTCCAACCATTGTTCTTATGGTTGCAAGACTGCACTGCTAGTGCACCACCATTGCCATTTGCATGGCATGTGTCATCATGGATTAAAACAAGAGCATGTATGACCAATAAAAATTCTTCTGTGTCATCTTCTGGGGCATGAAGTAATTTTTCACAGATATCCACCGGTAATTTACCTTTTAATGTCCTGATCACATCTTTCAATGCGAAGGGGTTATCCCAGTACCTAGTTTTGTTAATATACTGCTCGAAGTACTTTCAAAGCATTCCCTGTTTAGGGTGGTACTTTTCGGGATTAAATACCTCTTGTCTTATTTTGGCTTGCACATGTGGTGACCAATACTTGGACAAAAACACCTGCTCGAACTGTTCATATGTTTTACAATGTTCAGCAATGGCCGTAGCCCACAGTGTGGATTCTCTTTGCATGCACGCTGCAGTGAATTGTATTTCCTGCCTGTCATTCTGTGACGTAGGTAGCACCCCCAGAAATCTCTGATAAAAACTATGGGGTTTGGGAATTTCTTCTCCGGTATAAAAATCTGAAACTGACGTTGTTTCAACAGCCCTTCTTCTAGAAACACCATAGTTGAAAGATTCGCTGCCCCCACAGATTCAAATGGAGAATTACCATACGGACTGTAATGTCCAGTATGTTGCGGTGACATATTATTCTGTGTTGTCCCCGCTGAAATATTTCGCAGAAATGGTGGAAGTGAATCTGGCACGCGTGATGACTCCTGCATCTGACAAATCTCGTTTTTTAATCATTCACTTGTTGCTACCACCCAGGCAACCCATTTTTCAAAATATTTTAAATGTGGCCAAGTTGATGCTGCAACAATTTGCCAGATGTTCCTGATTCAGACAGTACCTCTGCACTAACAGCTTATACTGAGGAGTGTATTTCTGTCTCTGTTTTTTAAATTATGCCTTTATTGCATTCTGTTACCCATTCACCAAATTCCCTATTTAGTGTGTCGCCTTGAGGATCAAGGTTTTGCTGCAATTTGAACTCTTGCTCAAGTGAAACTTACACAAACTGGTCTGTTAAATTTGACATTTTCACTTGCATGGTTGTCTGCGTATCTTTTAAGTCCTTCACATCATCAGACAACCGCTTAACTTGATCTGGGATCTCACATTATGCTTCAGTTAAGTTTGAGATTTCAGTTCGGATTTGCGCTAGGTTTGCATCCAGCTGATTGTTCAGATCAGTGACTACTATATCATCAAATTTCCCATGAATGTTTTTAGATAAGCCTTGAAATTTTGCATCTAATGCAGTGCTTTGCTCACTAAAACTTTCTTGAATATTTTTAGTCAAATCTGCAAATTTTGCATTAGACTCAGTCCTTTGTTCATTGAAGCTTTCTCGGATATTTTTAGTCAAATTTTCAAATTTTGCATCAGACACAGTGTATCGCATTTACCTTGTAAATCAGTACGTTGTCCATTAAAGCTCTCTTGTAACTCAATGCATTGTTCATTGAATTTCTCATCCAGTTTTTTTGACATGTTGGAAGAGATGTTATTGAACGTATCTGTTAAACTTAGAAAGAATCTTCAAACAATGCAATCAACTGTGTCACTTGTACAGTTACTTCACTTGTTCCCAATTGCATGTCTTCAGATTCCAATACATTTGGAGCATTTGCGCTTCCGGTTTCCAAAACATCAATTTCGGAACCCATTCCCGCCATAATCGCATCGGCAGCAGTACCTTCATCCAGATGCGATTGTCTGTGTGTCTCGTGACTGGTATTCATAGTGGTAAATTTTTTCCATTGACTAACAGCAGCAGTAAAATATGGTAACACTGACTTTGAATGATAATAAAATGAAGCTGGACAACGTACTGAGGTTTTAACACTACGCGCAGCTGCAATATAATTATTAAGAAAGGATAAGATGGCAGCCTGAAGGGCTAAGCAAAACATTAGAAAGATGAGTGTACCATCTTGTGATAGCACAGCAAAATGACAGATATGTTTGACAAACCTTTAACAATGGAAGTCAGCATTAAAATGTAAGTTAACACCAATGATGTAGTTAACAGAAAAAATGCCAAAATATGAGTTACTGAACACACATTTAAAGTTACCAAACATGTAGAACAGAGTGACAATGATGATACCACTTACCTTTTTACAGATGAGAAGCACAATGTCGTACTTTCATAAATCCAGAATTGTACAATATTTCCTCTTTCACTGGCCATTCGAGCAATTTACCATCAATGTCCCATTACTTTCAGATACAACAGTTCTCCGAAACAGGTTGGCCGTTGTAAGATAGACCATGAAATATAGAACAAAATATATATTAATACAACAGTAATGATGCAATACAGACGGCACAAAGTGATGAAACTGCAATGCTCGGCGCCGAGTTTGGCGTGAAGCAGCTATTATAAATTAAAATGTAAAACATGCACCATCATCAATAATTTGAATGAAGCTAGGCTTGTGTCTGACTAGTGTAGGTCACACAACAATATCATTATTAGTGGACAGTGGGGCGAATCATTTTTTGCGTCACTCGCGTGGAAACTGCAGCAAGATGCAAATGAAATTATCGGCGCACTGATCTCAAGGACATCGAGTGATATACGTGGTTCGGAATTAATAACTGAACACGAGAAGTGTTCGCCCATAATATGTCCACTGACAATGGTTCGTCAATGCCTCTTTTCCAAGCATGATCCTCTGAAAAATGTAAATCACCAAATATTAATAACATAGTGACATGGAGGGTAGAAATTTAGAAATGAAATACATTGCAAGGTTAATCTTGACTATAAGCACTTCAGGAACATTTCAAAACAGATTCAGAGAGTCATGACAAAGCATCAATACCTAATCAGAGAAGGAATAGAACCGAACAAAAACCAATGGACGCTAGATAAAAGAATTTGATATAAAAATGAATAATGAAATTAAACAGAGGTTGTACAGCAGCAGATAAATAGATAAGTACACAAAGATGAAACTATAAGACCAGATCTAATGTTGAATCATAGACCCTGTCAATGTCAGAAACAATTTTAAAAGCAAAGTAAATACTAATACTTAAAAGGTAATCATCCCATATCCTCCATTGCATGTGTTTTTTCAGTGAACACAAGTGTGGTTGGAAGCTTGCTTCTGAGGTATAAAGTCATTGTTTGGAAACCTTTATTGATTCTTCATGTAATTTCATTTTTGGTGTTTTTAATTTTGTATTGTGTAAATACTTGTATACTGACATAATAGGAATTCAAATGTTCGTCTCTACATAAATTCACGTTCTCTCAATGAGAGACCACTCAGTGGTAGGTGTCATCACATGATATGTACCAATATTATGATGCAGGTAATGGCTTTGTAGGTCTCAGTGACCGTCACGTATCCTCCATTGCGTGTTTCGTATCAGTCTACTGAAGTGTGTTTGGATGCTTGTTTGTGTTGTATAGAGACATTGTTTGTGAAAGTTCATCTTCTCTCTGCATGTTCGGAAAACTTCTTTCTTGATTCTTCATGTAATTTTGTTTTTGGTGTTTTTAGTTTTGTATTGTGTAAATACTGTGTAAAAGAGTTCTGTAGTATGAATGCATTGTGTTGCTGTGTTTTGTGTCCAGTTGAGATATGTGAAAAGTGTTTGATGATTAGTATTAATGTTGTATTTCGAGGCATATTTCTTCATGTGCGGTTCTCTTCTCTCTTCATTATTAATGTCATTTGTCAAAGTAGTATGTAAAATGAGTGTAATTGAGTTTTGAGTTTCATATGTAGAGTGATGTAGAGTTCTGATCTGATCTGTTTGTGTGAGTGGGTTTGTTGTATAGCATATATAGTGTTTTGTAGAGACATATTTTGTCATGAGACAAAATCTTTTTTCTAGATTCTTCATTTAATTTTAAGGTAAGTGGTTTGATATGTGGAGTATGAATGTTGAAAAGGTGTTGTAATGCAGTTATCTGTTAAGAAATATAGAGTATATATGGAGGATATGTGGTATAGATTGTTCTACTATTTTTACATCGTACATAGACTTCTATATGTATCTGGAGATTTAGAGTTGGATTTACTCAGTCATTGAAGTTTTCTTGATAATTGACAGCCTACACACTTGCTTCTGGAAACATGGTAACAATGTATTTTCTCCACATAGAGAATTTTCAGTCACAATTGTATACTGACGTAATAGGAATACAGATGATTAGATTAGATTAGATTAGATTAATACTTGTTCCAGAGATCATGAATACGACAATGATGTGGAACGTGCCAGGTTAATGCATGATGTCTGTACAAGACATAACATTACACAAAATATTGCATAACACTAATGCTTAAGTTACTTTTTTTTCCCCTCAGTTAATTCATATCTAAAAATTCAGCCAATCAGTAGAAGGAGTGGTCATCTAGAAATTCTTTTAATTTATTTTTAAATGTTGGTTGACTATCTGTCAGGCTTTTGATGCTGTTTGGTAGGTGACCAAGACTTTTGTGACAGTATAATTTACCGCTTTCTGTGCCAAAGTCAGATTTATCCCTGCATAGTGAAGATCATCCTTTCTCCTGGTGTTATAGCTATGCACACTGCTATTACTTTTGAACTGGGCTGGGATGTTCAGGTTTATTACGACTTTTCCCATTTTCATTTGTATACCAATATATGCCAGAATTGTATACATCATAAATGGAATGGTAATACGTTTCAGTGCCGAGGTGTCCGATACTTTAATCGATCCATGAACTTAGCATATAATGAGCTATATTAGTCATGTTTTATTAGTAATATCTTCTCATCTGGTTCACTTACTTACATTATTACTCGCAGTATGCTATTGCATATGGCAGTTACTCTTTACATAAATTCACGTTCTCTCAATGAGAGACCACTCAGTGGTAGGTGTCATCACCTAATATGTACCAATTTTACGACGCAGGTAATGGCTTTGTAGGTCTCAGTGACCGTCACATATCCTCCATTGCGTGTTTTGTGTCAGTCTACTGAAGTGTGTTTGGATGCTTGTTTGTGTTGTATAGAGACATTGTTTGTGAAAGTTCATCTTCTCTCTTCGTGTTTGGAAATCTTCTTTCTTGATTTTTCATGTAATTTCATTTTTGGTGTTTTTAATTTTTTATTGTGTAAATACTGTGTAAGAGAGTTCTCTAGTGTGAATGCATTGTGTTGTTGTGTCTGTATCCAGTTGAGATATTTGAAGTGTGTTTTATGAATAGTGTTAATGTTGTATTTCGGAGACATATTTCTTCATGCACGGTTGTCTTCTCTCTTCATTATTAATGTCATTTGTCTGAGTAGTGTGTGAAGTGACTGTAATTGGGTTTTAATTTCATATGTAGAGTGATGTAAAGCTGCGTTCTGATCTGTTTGTGTGAGTGTTTTTGTTGTGTATAGTATATAGTGTTTTGTAGAGACATATTTCTTCATGAGACAAAATCTTCTTCCTGCATTCTACATGTAGTTTTAATGTAAGTGGTTTGATATGTGGAGTGTGAATGTTGAAAAGGTTTTGAATTGCAGTTATCTGTCGAGAAATGAACGAGTACATATGGAGGATATTTGGTATAGATTGTTCTGCCATTTTTACATCGTACATAGACTTCTATATGTATCTGGAGATTTAGAGTTGGATTTACTCAGTCATTGAACTTGTTCGATAATTAAATTCTTGCACATTTGTGTCTGGAAACATGGTAGCAAAGTATTTTCTCCACATAGAGAGTTTTCTATCTCACTTGTATACTGACGTAATAGGAATTCATATATTCAGGTTTATTAGGTCTTTTCCCATTTTCATTTCTATACCAATATATGCTAGAATTGTATACATCATAAATGGTAATACATTTCAATGCCGAGGAGTCCGATACTTTATTCGATCCATGAACTTAGCATAATATGAACTATATTAGTCATGTTTTATTAGTAATATCTTCTCATCTGGTTGAGTTACTTACTGTATTACTCGCAGTATGCTATTGCATATGTCAGTTACTCTCTACATAATTTCACATTCTCTCAATGTGAGACCACTCAGTGGCAGGTGTCATCACCTAATATGTATCAATTTTTCGATGCAGGTAATGGCTTTGTAGGTCTCAGTGACCGTCACATATCCTCCATTGCATGTTTTGTGTCAGTCTACTGAAGTGTGTTTGGATGCTTGTTTGTGTTGTATAGAGACATTGTTTGTGAAAGTTCATCTTCTCTCTTCATGTTTGGAAATCTTCTTTCTTGATTCTTCATGTAATTTCATTCTTGGAGTTTTTAATTTTGTATTGTGTAATTACTGTGTAAGAGATTTCTCTAGTGTGAATGCATTGTGCTGTTGTGTCTGTGTCCAGTTGAGATATTTGAAGTGTTTGATGAATAGTATAAGTGTTGTATTTTGGACACATATTTCTTCATGCACGGTTGTCTTCTTTCTTGGTTCTTCATGTCATTTGCCTGAGCAGTATGTAAAATGAATGTAATTGGGTTTTGAGTTTCATATGTAGAGTGATGTAGAGTTCTGTTCTGATCTGTTTGTGTGAGTGTGTTTGTTGTATAGCATATATAGTGTTTTGTAGAGACTTATTTCTTCATGAGACAGAATCTTCTTTCTTGATTCTTCATGTAGTTTTAAGGTAAGTGGTTTGATATGTGGAGTGTGAATGTTGAAAAGGTGTTGCATTGCAGTGATCTGTTGAGAAATATACGACAATATATGGAGGATATGTGGTATAGATGGTTCTGCCATTTTTACATCGTACATAGACTTCTATATGTATCTGGAGATTTAGAGTTGGATTTACTCAGTCATTGAAATTTCTTGATAATTTACAGCTTGCACACTTGCTTCTGGAAACATGGTAACAATTATTTTCTCCACATAGAGAATTTTCAGTCACACTTGTATACTGACGTAATAGGAATACAGATGATTACATCAGATTAGATTAGATTAATACTTGTTCCAGTAATCATGAATATGATACTTTGTAATGATGTGGAACGTGCCAGGTTAATGCAAGATGCCTGTACAAGGTATTACATTACACAAAATATTGCATGACACTAATGCTTAAGTTAGCTTTTTTTCCCCTCCCTTAATTTATATCTAAAAATTCAGCCAATGATTAGAAATAATGGTCATCTAGAAATTCTTTTAATTTATTTTTAAATGTTGGTTGACTATCTGTCAGGCTTTTGATGCTGTTTGGTAGCTGACTAAAGACTTTTGTGGCAGCATAATTTACCCCTTTCTGTGCCAAAGTCAGATTTAAGCCTGCATAGTGAAGATCATCCTTTCTCCTGGTGTTATAGCTATGCACACTGCTATTACTTTTGAACTGGGCTGGGATGTTCAGGTTTATTACGACTATTTCCATTTTTATTTGTATACCAATATATGCCAGAATTGTATACATCATAAATGGTAATACGTTTCAGTGCCGAGGTGGCTGATACTTTAATCCATCCACGAACTTATATAATGAGCTATATTAGTCATGTTTTATTAGTAATATCTTCTCATCTGGTTCAGTTACTTGCTTTATTACTCGCAGAATGCTGTAGCATATGTCAGTTCCTCTCTGCATAAACTCACGTTCTCTCAATGAGAAACCACTCAGTGGTAGGTGTCATCACCTAATATGTACCAATTTTACGACGCAGGTAATGGCTTTGTAGGTCTCAGTGACTGTCACATATCCTCCATTGCGTGTTTTGTGTCAGTCTACTGAAGTGTGTTTGGATGCTTGTTAGTGTTGTATAGAGACATTGTTTGTGAAAGTTCATCTTCTCTCTTCATGTTTGGAAATCTTCTTTCTTGATTCTTCATGTAATTTCATTTTTGGTGTTTTTAATTTTGTATTGTGTAAATACTGTGTAAAAGAGTTCTGTAGTATGAATGCATTGTGTTGCTGTGTTTTGTGTCCAGTTGAGATATGTGAAAAGTGTTTGATAATTAGTATTAATGTTGTATTTCGAGGCATATTTCTTCATGTGCGGTTCTCTTCTCTCTTCATTATTAATGTCATTTGTCAAAGTAGTATGTAAAATGAGTGTAATTGAGTTTTGAGTTTCATATGTAGAGTGATGTAGAGTTCTGATCTGATCTGTTTGTGTGAGTGTGTTTGTTGTATAGCATATATAGTGTTTTGTAGAGACATATTTCTTCATGAGACAAATTCTTCTTTCTGGATTCGACATGTAGTTTTAATGTAAGTTGTTTGATATGTGGAATGTGAGTGTGGAATAGGTGTTGTATTGCAGTTGTCTGTTGAGAAATATACTAGTATATATGGAGGATATGTGCTATAGATGGTTCTGCCATTTTTACATCGTACATAGACTTCTATATGTATCTGAGATTTAGAGTTGGATTTACTCAGTCATTGAACTTGCTCAATAATTAACAGCTTGCACATTTGTGTCTGGAAACATGGTAGCAAAGTATATTCTCCACATAGAGAGTTTTCTATCACACTTGTATACTGACGTAATAGGAATTCATATACTCAGGTTTATTAGGTCTTTTCCCGTTTTCATTTCTATACCAATATATGCTAGAATTGTATACATCATAAATGGTAATACGTTTCAATGCCGAGGAGTCCAATACTTTAATCGATCCATGAACTTAGCATAATATGAACTATATTAGTCATGTTTTATTAGTAATATCTTCTCATCTGGTTGAGTTACTTACTGTATTACTCGCAGTATGCTATTGCATATGTCAGTTACTCTCTACATAATTTCACATTCTCTCAATGTGAGACCACTCAGTGGCAGGTGTCATCACCTAATATGTATCAATTTTTCGATGCAGGTAATGGCTTTGTAGGTCTCAGTGACCGTCACATATCCTCCATTGCATGTTTTGTGTCAGTCTACTGAAGTGTGTTTGGATGCTTGTTTGTGTTGTATAGAGACATTGTTTGTGAAAGTTTATATTCCCTCTTAATGTTTGGAAAACTTCTTTCTTGATTCTTCATGTAATTTCATTTTTGGAGTTTTTAATTTTGTATTGTGTAATTACTGTGTAAGAGATTTCTCTAGTGTGAATGCATTGTGCTGTTGTGTCAGTGTCCAGTTGAGATATTTGAAGTGTTTGATGAATAGTATAAGTGTTGTATTTTGGAGACATATTTCTTCATGCGCGGTTGTCTTCTTTCTTGGTTCTTCATGTCATTTGCCTGAGCAGTATGTAAAATGAATGTAATTGGGTTTTGAGTTTCATATGTAGAGTGATGTAGAGTTCTGTTCTGATCTGTTTGTGTGAGTGTGTTTGTTGTATAGCATATATAGTGTTTTGTAGAGACTTATTTCTTCATGAGACAGAATCTTCTTTCTTGATTCTTCATGTAGTTTTAAGGTAAGTGGTTTGATATGTGGAGTGTGAATGTTGAAAAGGTGTTGCATTGCAGTGATCTGTTGAGAAATATACGAGTATATATGGAGGATATGTGGTATAGATGGTTCTGCCATTTTTACATCGTACATAGACTTCTATATGTATCTGGAGATTTAGAGTTGGATTTACTCAGTCATTGAAATTTCTTGATAATTAACAGCTTGCACACTTGCTTCTGGAAACATGGTAACAATGTATTTTCTCCACATAGAGAATTTTCAGTCACACTTGTATACTGACGTAATAGGAATACAGATGATTACATTAGATTAGATTAGATTAATACTTGTTCCAGTAATCATGAATATGATACTTTGTAATGATGTGGAACGTGCTAGGTTAATGCAAGATGCCTGTACAAGGTATTACATTACACAAAATATTGCATGACACTAATGCTTAAGTTAGATTTTTTTCCCCTCCCTTAATTTATATCTAAAAATTCAGCCAATGATTAGAAGGAATGGTCATCTAGAAATTCTTTTAATTTATTTTTAAATGTTGGTTGACTATCTGTCAGGCTTTTGATGCTGTTTGATAGGCGACCAAAGACTTTTGTGGCAGCATAATTTACCCCTTTCTGTGCCAAAGTCAGATTTAAGCCTGCATAGTGAAGAACATCCTTTCTCCTGGTGTTATAGCTATGCACACTGCTATTACTTTTGAACTGGGCTGGGATGTTCAGGTTTATTACGACTATTTCCATTTTTATTTGTATGCCAATATATGCCAGAATTGTATACATCATAAATGGTAACACGTTTCAGTGCCGAGGTGGCTGATACTTTAATCCATCCACGAACTTATATAATGAGCTATATTAGTCATGTTTTATTAGTAATATCTTCTCATCTGGTTCAGTTACTTGCTTTATTACTCGCAGAATGCTATAGCATATGTCAGTTCGTCTCTACATCAATTCACGTTCTCTCAATGAGAAACCACTCAGTGGTAGGTGTCATCACCTAATATGTACCAATTTTACGACGCAGGTAATGGCTTTGTAGGTCTCAGTGACTGTCACATATCCTCCATTGCGTGTTTTGTGTCAGTCTACTGAAGTGTGTTTGGATGCTTGTTAGTGTTGTATAGAGACATTGTTTGTGAAAGTTCATCTTCTCTCTTCATGTTTGGAAATCTTCTTTCTTGATTCTTCATGTAATTTCATTTTTGGTGTTTTTAATTTTGTATTGTGTAAATACTGTGTAAAAGAGTTCTGTAGTATGAATGCATTGTGTTGCTGTGTTTTGTGTCCAGTTGAGATATGTGAAAAGTGTTTGATAATTAGTATTAATGTTGTATTTCGAGGCATATTTCTTCATGTGCGGTTCTCTTCTCTCTTCATTATTAATGTCATTTGTCAAAGTAGTATGTAAAATGAGTGTAATTGAGTTTTGAGTTTCATATGTAGAGTGATGTAGAGTTCTGATCTGATCTGTTTGTGTGAGTGTGTTTGTTGTATAGCATATATAGTGTTTTGTAGAGACATATTTCTTCATGAGACAAATTCTTCTTTCTGGATTCGACATGTAGTTTTAATGTAAGTTGTTTGATATGTGGAATGTGAGTGTGGAATAGGTGTTGTATTGCAGTTGTCTGTTGAGAAATATACGAGTATATATGGAGGATATGTGCTATAGATGGTTCTGCCATTTTTACATCGTACATAGACTTCTATATCTATCTGAGATTTAGAGTTGGATTTACTCAGTCATTGAACTTGCTCAATAATTAACAGCTTGCACATTTGTGTCTGGAAACATGGTAGCAAAGTATATTCTCCACATAGAGAGTTTTCTATCACACTTGTATACTGACGTAATAGGAATTCATATACTCAGGTTTATTAGGTCTTTTCCCGTTTTCATTTCTATACCAATATATGCTAGAATTGTATACATCATAAATGGTAATACGTTTCAATGCCGAGGAGTCCAATACTTTAATCGATCCATGAACTTAGCATAATATGAACTATATTAGTCATGTTTTATTAGTAATATCTTCTCATCTGGTTGAGTTACTTACTGTATTACTCGCAGTATGCTATTGCATATGTCAGTTACTCTCTACATAATTTCACATTCTCTCAATGTGAGACCACTCAGTGGCAGGTGTCATCACCTAATATGTATCAATTTTTCGATGCAGGTAATGGCTTTGTAGGTCTCAGTGACCGTCACATATCCTCCATTGCATGTTTTGTGTCAGTCTACTGAAGTGTGTTTGGATGCTTGTTTGTGTTGTATAGAGACATTGTTTGTGAAAGTTTATATTCCCTCTTAATGTTTGGAAAACTTCTTTCTTGATTCTTCATGTAATTTCATTTTTGGAGTTTTTAATTTTGTATTGTGTAATTACTGTGTAAGAGATTTCTCTAGTGTGAATGCATTGTGCTGTTGTGTCAGTGTCCAGTTGAGATATTTGAAGTGTTTGATGAATAGTATAAGTGTTGTATTTTGGACACATATTTCTTCATGCGCGGTTGTCTTCTTTCTTGGTTCTTCATGTCATTTGCCTGAGCAGTATGTAAAATGAATGTAATTGGGTTTTGAGTTTCATATGTAGAGTGATGTAGAGTTCTGTTCTGATCTGTTTGTGTGAGTGTGTTTGTTGTATAGCATATATAGTGTTTTGTAGAGACATATTTCTTCATGAGACAGATTCTTCTTTCTTGATTCTTCATGTAGTTTTAAGGTAAGTGGTTTGGTATATGTGGAGTGTGAGTGTTGAAAAGGTGTTGTATTGCAGTTATCTGTTGAGAAATATACGAGTATATATGGAGGATATGTGGTATAGATGGTTCTGCCATTTTTACATCGTACATAGACTTCTATATGTATCTGGAGACTTAGAGTTGCATTTACTCAGTCATTGAAATTTCTTGATAATTAACAGCTTGCACACTTGCTTCTGGAAACATGGTAACAATTATTTTCTCCACATAGAGAATTTTCAGTCACACTTGTATACTGACGTAATAGGAATACAGATGATTACATTAGATTAGATTAGATTAATACTTGTTCCAGTAATCATGAATATGATACTTTGTAATAATGTGGAACGTGCCAGGTTAATGCAAGATGCCTGTACAAGGTATTACATTACACAAAATATTGCATGACACTAATGCTTAAGTTAGCTTTTTTTCCCCTCCCTTAATTTATATCTAAAAATTCAGCCAGTGAATAGAAGGAATGGTCATCTAGAAATTCTTTTAATTTATTTTTAAATGTTGGTTGACTATCTGTCAGGCTTTTGATGCTGTTTGGTAGCTGACTAAAGACTTTTGTGGCAGCATAATTTACCCCTTTCTGTGCCAAAGTCAGATTTAAGCCTGCATAGTGAAGATCATCCTTTCTCCTGGTGTTATAGCTATGCACACTGCTATTACTTTTGAACTGGGCTGGGATGTTCAGGTTTATTACGACTTTTCCAATTTTTATTTGTATACCAATATATGCCAGAATTGTATACATCATAAATGGTAATACGTTTCAGTGCCGAGGTGGCTGATACTTTAATCCATCCACGAACTTAGCATATAATGAGCTATATTAGTCATGTTTTATTAGTAATATCTTCTCATCTGGTTCAGTTACTTGCTTTATTACTCGCAGTATGCTATAGCATATGTCAGTTCGTCTCTACATAAATTCACGTTCTCTCAATGAGAGACCACTCAGTGGTAGGTGTCATCACATGATATGTACCAATATTATGATGCAGGTAATGGCTTTGTAGGTCTCAGTGACCGTCACGTATCCTCCATTGCGTGTTTCGTATCAGTCTACTGAAGTGTGTTTGGATGCTTGTTTGTGTTGTATAG
This sequence comes from Schistocerca gregaria, assembly GCF_023897955.1. Taxonomy (NCBI): domain Eukaryota; kingdom Metazoa; phylum Arthropoda; class Insecta; order Orthoptera; family Acrididae; genus Schistocerca; species Schistocerca gregaria. Next base: position 543,665,714 of record NC_064931.1, read on the forward strand.
AGACATTGTTTGTGAAAGTTCATCTTCTCTCTGCATGTTCGGAAAACTTCTTTCTTGATTCTTCATGTAATTTTGTTTTTGGTGTTTTTAGTTTTGTATTGTGTAAATACTGTGTAAAAGAGTTCTGTAGTATGAATGCATTGTGTTGCTGTGTTTTGTGTCCAGTTGAGATATGTGAAAAGTGTTTGATGATTAGTATTAATGTTGTATTTCGAGGCATATTTCTTCATGTGCAGTTCTCTTCTCTCTTCATTATTAATGTCATTTGTCAAAGTAGTATGTAAAATGAGTGTAATTGAGTTTTGAGTTTCATATGTAGAGTGATGTAGAGTTCTGATCTGATCTGTTTGTGTGAGTGGGTTTGTTGTATAGCATATATAGTGTTTTGTAGAGACATATTTCGTCATGAGACAAAATCTTTTTTCTAGATTCTTCATTTAATTTTAAGGTAAGTGGTTTGATATGTGGAGTATGAATGTTGAAAAGGTGTTGTAATGCAGTTATCTGTTAAGAAATATAGAGTATATATGGAGGATATGTGGTATAGATTGTTCTACTATTTTTACATCGTACATAGACTTCTATATGTATCTGGAGATTTAGAGTTGGATTTACTCAGTCATTGAAGTTTTCTTGATAATTGACAGCCTACACACTTGCTTCTGGAAACATGGTAACAATGTATTTTCTCCACATAGAGAATTTTCAGTCACAATTGTATACTGACGTAATAGGAATACAGATGATTAGATTAGATTAGATTAGATTAATACTTGTTCCAGAGATCATGAATACGACACTTCGTAATGATGTGGAACGTGCCAGGTTAATGCATGATGTCTGTACAAGACATAACATTACACAAAATATTGCATAACACTAATGCTTAAGTTACTTTTTTTTCCCCTCAGTTAATTTATATCTAAAAATTCAGCCAATCAGTAGAAGGAGTGGTCATCTAGAAATTCTTTTAATTTATTTTTAAATGTTGGTTGACTATCTGTCAGGCTTTTGATGCTGTTTGGTAGGTGACCAAGACTTTTGTGACAGTATAATTTACCGCTTTCTGTGCCAAAGTCAGATTTATCCCTGCATAGTGAAGATCATCCTTTCTCCTGGTGTTATAGCTATGCACACTGCTATTACTTTTGAACTGGGCTGGGATGTTCAGGTTTATTACGACTTTTCCCATTTTCATTTGTATACCAATATATGCCAGAATTGTATACATCATAAATGGAATGGTAATACGTTTCAGTGCCGAGGTGTCCGATACTTTAATCGATCCATGAACTTAGCATATAATGAGCTATATTAGTCATGTTTTATTAGTAATATCTTCTCATCTGGTTCACTTACTTACATTATTACTCGCAGTATGCTATTGCATATGGCAGTTACTCTTTACATAAATTCACGTTCTCTCAATGAGAGACCACTCAGTGGTAGGTGTCATCACCTAATATGTACCAATTTTACGACACAGGTAATGGCTTTGTAGGTCTCAGTGACCGTCACATATCCTCCATTGCGTGTTTTGTGTCAGTCTACTGAAGTGTGTTTGGATGCTTGTTTGTGTTGTATAGAGACATTGTTTGTGAAAGTTCATCTTCTCTCTTCGTGTTTGGAAATCTTCTTTCTTGATTTTTCATGTAATTTCATTTTTGGTGTTTTTAATTTTTTATTGTGTAAATACTGTGTAAGAGAGTTCTCTAGTGTGAATGCATTGTGTTGTTGTGTCTGTATCCAGTTGAGATATTTGAAGTGTGTTTTATGAATAGTGTTAATGTTGTATTTCGGAGACATATTTCTTCATGCACGGTTGTCTTCTCTCTTCATTATTAATGTCATTTGTCTGAGTAGTGTGTGAAGTGACTGTAATTGGGTTTTAATTTCATATGTAGAGTGATGTAAAGCTGCGTTCTGATCTGTTTGTGTGAGTGTTTTTGTTGTGTATAGTATATAGTGTTTTGTAGAGACATATTTCTTCATGAGACAAAATCTTCTTCCTGCATTCTACATGTAGTTTTAATGTAAGTGGTTTGATATGTGGAGTGTGAATGTTGAAAAGGTTTTGAATTGCAGTTATCTGTCGAGAAATGAACGAGTACATATGGAGGATATTTGGTATAGATTGTTCTGCCATTTTTACATCGTACATAGACTTCTATATGTATCTGGAGATTTAGAGTTGGATTTACTCAGTCATTGAACTTGTTCGATAATTAAATTCTTGCACATTTGTGTCTGGAAACATGGTAGCAAAGTATTTTCTCCACATAGAGAGTTTTCTATCTCACTTGTATACTGACGTAATAGGAATTCATATATTCAGGTTTATTAGGTCTTTTCCCATTTTCATTTCTATACCAATATATGCTAGAATTGTATACATCATAAATGGTAATACGTTTCAATGCCGAGGAGTCCGATACTCTATTCGATCCATGAACTTAGCATAATATGAACTATATTAGTCATGTTTTATTAGTAATATCTTCTCATCTGGTTGAGTTACTTACTGTATTACTCGCAGTATGCTATTGCATATGTCAGTTACTCTCTACATAATTTCACATTCTCTCAATGTGAGACCACTCAGTGGCAGGTGTCATCACCTAATATGTATCAATTTTTCGATGCAGGTTATGGCTTTGTAGGTCTCAGTGACCGTCACATATCCTCCATTGCATGTTTTGTGTCAGTCTACTGAAGTGTGTTTGGATGCTTGTTTGTGTTGTATAGAGACATTGTTTGTGAAAGTTCATCTTCTCTCTTCATGTTTGGAAATCTTCTTTCTTGATTCTTCATGTAATTTCATTCTTGGAGTTTTTAATTTTGTATTGTGTAATCACTGTGTAAGAGATTTCTCTAGTGTGAATGCATTGTGCTGTTGTGTCTGTGTCCAGTTGAGATATTTGAAGTGTTTGATGAATAGTATAAGTGTTGTATTTTGGACACATATTTCTTCATGCACGGTTGTCTTCTTTCTTGGTTCTTCATGTCATTTGCCTGAGCAGTATGTAAAATGAATGTAATTGGGTTTTGAGTTTCATATGTAGAGTGATGTAGAGTTCTGTTCTGATCTGTTTGTGTGAGTGTGTTTGTTGTATAGCATATATAGTGTTTTGTAGAGACTTATTTCTTCATGAGACAGAATCTTCTTTCTTGATTCTTCATGTAGTTTTAAGGTAAGTGGTTTGATATGTGGAGTGTGAATGTTGAAAAGGTGTTGCATTGCAGTGATCTGTTGAGAAATATACGACAATATATGGAGGATATGTGGTATAGATGGTTCTGCCATTTTTACATCGTACATAGACTTCTATATGTATCTGGAGATTTAGAGTTGGATTTACTCAGTCATTGAAATTTCTTGATAATTTACAGCTTGCACACTTGCTTCTGGAAACATGGTAACAATTATTTTCTCCACATAGAGAATTTTCAGTCACACTTGTATACTGACGTAATAGGAATACAGATGATTACATCAGATTAGATTAGATTAATACTTGTTCCAGTAATCATGAATATGATACTTTGTAATGATGTGGAACGTGCCAGGTTAATGCAAGATGCCTGTACAAGGTATTACATTACACAAAATATTGCATGCCACTAATGCTTCAGTTAGCTTTTTTTCCCCTCCCTTAATTTATATCTAAAAATTCAGCCAATGATTAGAAATAATGGTCATCTAGAAATTCTTTTAATTTATTTTTAAATGTTGGTTGACTATCTGTCAGGCTTTTGATGCTGTTTGGTAGCTGACTAAAGACTTTTGTGGCAGCATAATTTACCCCTTTCTGTGCCAAAGTCAGATTTAAGCCTGCATAGTGAAGATCATCCTTTCTCCTGGTGTTATAGCTATGCACACTGCTATTACTTTTGAACTGGGCTGGGATGTTCAGGTTTATTACGACTATTTCCATTTTTATTTGTATACCAATATATGCCAGAATTGTATACATCATAAATGGTAATACGTTTCAGTGCCGAGGTGGCTGATACTTTAATCCATCCACGAACTTATATAATGAGATATATTAGTCATGTTTTATTAGTAATATCTTCTCATCTGGTTCAGTTACTTGCTTTATTACTCGCAGAATGCTGTAGCATATGTCAGTTCCTCTCTGCATAAACTCACGTTCTCTCAATGAGAAACCACTCAGTGGTAGGTGTCATCACCTAATATGTACCAATTTTACGACGCAGGTAATGGCTTTGTAGGTCTCAGTGACTGTCACATATCCTCCATTGCGTGTTTTGTGTCAGTCTACTGAAGTGTGTTTGGATGCTTGTTAGTGTTGTATAGAGACATTGTTTGTGAAAGTTCATCTTCTCTCTTCATGTTTGGAAATCTTCTTTCTTGATTCTTCATGTAATTTCATTTTTGGTGTTTTTAATTTTGTATTGTGTAAATACTGTGTAAAAGAGTTCTGTAGTATGAATGCATTGTGTTGCTGTGTTTTGTGTCCAGTTGAGATATGTGAAAAGTGTTTGATAATTAGTATTAATGTTGTATTTCGAGGCATATTTCTTCATGTGCGGTTCTCTTCTCTCTTCATTATTAATGTCATTTGTCAAAGTAGTATGTAAAATGAGTGTAATTGAGTTTTGAGTTTCATATGTAGAGTGATGTAGAGTTCTGATCTGATCTGTTTGTGTGAGTGTGTTTGTTGTATAGCATATATAGTGTTTTGTAGAGACATATTTCTTCATGAGACAAATTCTTCTTTCTGGATTCGACATGTAGTTTTAATGTAAGTTGTTTGATATGTGGAATGTGAGTGTGGAATAGGTGTTGTATTGCAGTTGTCTGTTGAGAAATATACTAGTATATATGGAGGATATGTGCTATAGATGGTTCTGCCATTTTTACATCGTACATAGACTTCTATATGTATCTGAGATTTAGAGTTGGATTTACTCAGTCATTGAACTTGCTCAATAATTAACAGCTTGCACATTTGTGTCTGGAAACATGGTAGCAAAGTATATTCTCCACATAGAGAGTTTTCTATCACACTTGTATACTGACGTAATAGGAATTCATATACTCAGGTTTATTAGGTCTTTTCCCGTTTTCATTTCTATACCAATATATGCTAGAATTGTATACATCATAAATGGTAATACGTTTCAATGCCGAGGAGTCCAATACTTTAATCGATCCATGAACTTAGCATAATATGAACTATATTAGTCATGTTTTATTAGTAATATCTTCTCATCTGGTTGAGTTACTTACTGTATTACTCGCAGTATGCTATTGCATATGTCAGTTACTCTCTACATAATTTCACATTCTCTCAATGTGAGACCACTCAGTGGCAGGTGTCATCACCTAATATGTATCAATTTTTCGATGCAGGTAATGGCTTTGTAGGTCTCAGTGACCGTCACATATCCTCCATTGCATGTTTTGTGTCAGTCTACTGAAGTGTGTTTGGATGCTTGTTTGTGTTGTATAGAGACATTGTTTGTGAAAGTTTATATTCCCTCTTAATGTTTGGAAAACTTCTTTCTTGATTCTTCATGTAATTTCATTTTTGGAGTTTTTAATTTTGTATTGTGTAATTACTGTGTAAGAGATTTCTCTAGTGTGAATGCATTGTGCTGTTGTGTCAGTGTCCAGTTGAGATATTTGAAGTGTTTGATGAATAGTATAAGTGTTGTATTTTGGAGACATATTTCTTCATGCACGGTTGTCTTCTTTCTTGGTTCTTCATGTCATTTGCCTGAGCAGTATGTAAAATGAATGTAATTGGGTTTTGAGTTTCATATGTAGAGTGATGTAGAGTTCTGTTCTGATCTGTTTGTGTGAGTGTGTTTGTTGTATAGCATATATAGTGTTTTGTAGAGACTTATTTCTTCATGAGACAGAATCTTCTTTCTTGATTCTTCATGTAGTTTTAAGGTAAGTGGTTTGATATGTGGAGTGTGAATGTTGAAAAGGTGTTGCATTGCAGTGATCTGTTGAGAAATATACGAGTATATATGGAGAATATGTGGTATAGATGGTTCTGCCATTTTTACATCGTACATAGACTTCTATATGTATCTGGAGATTTAGAGTTGGATTTACTCAGTCATTGAAATTTCTTGATAATTAACAGCTTGCACACTTGCTTCTGGAAACATGGTAACAATGTATTTTCTCCACATAGAGAATTTTCAGTCACACTTGTATACTGACGTAATAGGAATACAGATGATTACATTAGATTAGATTAGATTAATACTTGTTCCAGTAATCATGAATATGATACTTTGTAATGATGTGAAACGTGCTAGGTTAATGCAAGATGCCTGTACAAGGTATTACATTACACAAAATATTGCATGACACTAATGCTTAAGTTAGATTTTTTTCCCCTCCCTTAATTTATATCTAAAAATTCAGCCAATGATTAGAAGGAATGGTCATCTAGAAATTCTTTTAATTTATTTTTAAATGTTGGTTGACTATCTGTCAGGCTTTTGATGCTGTTTGATAGGCGACCAAAGACTTTTGTGGCAGCATAATTTACCCCTTTCTGTGCCAAAGTCAGATTTAAGCCTGCATAGTGAAGAACATCCTTTCTTCTGGTGTTATAGCTATGCACACTGCTATTACTTTTGAACTGGGCTGGGATGTTCAGGTTTATTACGACTATTTCCATTTTTATTTGTATGCCAATATATGCCAGAATTGTATACATCATAAATGGTAACACGTTTCAGTGCCGAGGTGGCTGATACTTTAATCCATCCACGAACTTATATAATGAGCTATATTAGTCATGTTTTATTAGTAATATCTTCTCATCTGGTTCAGTTACTTGCTTTATTACTCGCAGAATGCTATAGCATATGTCAGTTCGTCTCTACATCAATTCACGTTCTCTCAATGAGAAACCACTCAGTGGTAGGTGTCATCACCTAATATGTACCAATTTTACGACGCAGGTAATGGCTTTGTAGGTCTCAGTGACTGTCACATATCCTCCATTGCGTGTTTTGTGTCAGTCTACTGAAGTGTGTTTGGATGCTTGTTAGTGTTGTATAGAGACATTGTTTGTGAAAGTTCATCTTCTCTCTTCATGTTTGGAAATCTTCTTTCTTGATTCTTCATGTAATTTCATTTTTGGTGTTTTTAATTTTGTATTGTGTAAATACTGTGTAAAAGAGTTCTGTAGTATGAATGCATTGTGTTGCTGTGTTTTGTGTCCAGTTGAGATATGTGAAAAGTGTTTGATAATTAGTATTAATGTTGTATTTCGAGGCATATTTCTTCATGTGCGGTTCTCTTCTCTCTTCATTATTAATGTCATTTGTCAAAGTAGTATGTAAAATGAGTGTAATTGAGTTTTGAGTTTCATATGTAGAGTGATGTAGAGTTCTGATCTGATCTGTTTGTGTGAGTGTGTTTGTTGTATAGCATATATAGTGTTTTGTAGAGACATATTTCTTCATGAGACAAATTCTTCTTTCTGGATTCGACATGTAGTTTTAATGTAAGTTGTTTGATATGTGGAATGTGAGTGTGGAATAGGTGTTGTATTGCAGTTGTCTGTTGAGAAATATACGAGTATATATGGAGGATATGTGCTATAGATGGTTCTGCCATTTTTACATCGTACATAGACTTCTATATCTATCTGAGATTTAGAGTTGGATTTACTCAGTCATTGAACTTGCTCAATAATTAACAGCTTGCACATTTGTGTCTGGAAACATGGTAGCAAAGTATATTCTCCACATAGAGAGTTTTCTATCACACTTGTATACTGACGTAATAGGAATTCATATACTCAGGTTTATTAGGTCTTTTCCCGTTTTCATTTCTATACCAATATATGCTAGAATTGTATACATCATAAATGGTAATACGTTTCAATGCCGAGGAGTCCAATACTTTAATCGATCCATGAACTTAGCATAATATGAACTATATTAGTCATGTTTTATTAGTAATATCTTCTCATCTGGTTGAGTTACTTACTGTATTACTCGCAGTATGCTATTGCATATATCAGTTACTCTCTACATAATTTCACATTCTCTCAATGTGAGACCACTCAGTGGCAGGTGTCATCACCTAATATGTATCAATTTTTCGATGCAGGTAATGGCTTTGTAGGTCTCAGTGACCGTCACATATCCTCCATTGCATGTTTTGTGTCAGTCTACTGAAGTGTGTTTGGATGCTTGTTTGTGTTGTATAGAGACATTGTTTGTGAAAGTTTATATTCCCTCTTAATGTTTGGAAAACTTCTTTCTTGATTCTTCATGTAATTTCATTTTTGGAGTTTTTAATTTTGTATTGTGTAATTACTGTGTAAGAGATTTCTCTAGTGTGAATGCATTGTGCTGTTGTGTCAGTGTCCAGTTGAGATATTTGAAGTGTTTGATGAATAGTATAAGTGTTGTATTTTGGAGACATATTTCTTCATGCGCGGTTGTCTTCTTTCTTGGTTCTTCATGTCATTTGCCTGAGCAGTATGTAAAATGAATGTAATTGGGTTTTGAGTTTCATATGTAGAGTGATGTAGAGTTCTGTTCTGATCTGTTTGTGTGAGTGTGTTTGTTGTATAGCATATATAGTGTTTTGTAGAGACATATTTCTTCATGAGACAGATTCTTCTTTCTTGATTCTTCATGTAGTTTTAAGGTAAGTGGTTTGGTATATGTGGAGTGTGAATGTTGAAAAGGTGTTGCATTGCAGTGATCTGTTGAGAAATATACGAGTATATATGGAGGATATGTGGTATAGATGGTTATGCCATTTTTACATCGTACATAGACTTCTATATGTATCTGGAGATTTAGAGTTGCATTTACTCAGTCATTGAAATTTCTTGATAATTAACAGCTTGCACACTTGCTTCTGGAAACATGGTAACACTTATTTTCTCCACATAGTGAATTTTCAGTCACACTTGTATACTGACGTAATAGGAATACAGATGATTACATTAGATTAGATTAGATTAATACTTGTTCCAGTAATCATGAATATGATACTTTGTAATAATGTGGAACGTGCCAGGTTAATGCAAGATGCCTGTACAAGGTATTACATTACACAAAATAATGCATGACACTAATGCTTAAGTTAGCTTTTTTTCCCCTCCCTTAATTTATATCTAAAAATTCAGCCAATGATTAGAAGGAATGGTCATCTAGAAATTCTTTTAATTTATTTTTAAATGTTGGTTGACTATCTGTCAGGCTTTTGATGCTGTTTGATAGGTGACCAAAGACTTTTGTGACAGTATAATTTACCCCTTTCTGTGCCAAAGTCAGATTTATCCCTGCATAGTGAAGACATCCTTTCTCCTGGTGTTATAGCTATGCACACTGCTATTACTTTTGAACTGGGCTGGGATGTTCAGGTTTATTACGACTTTTCCCATTTTCATTTGTATACCAATATATGCCAGAATTGTATACATCATAAATGGTAATACGTTTCAGTGCCGAGGTGTCCGATACTTTAATCGATCCATGAACTTAGCAAATAATGAGCTATATTAGACATGTTTCATTAGTAATATCTTCTCATCTGGTTCAATTACTTACTTTATTACTCGCAGTATGCTATTGCATATGACAGTTACTCTTTACATAAATTCACGTTCTCTCAATGAGAGACCACTCAGTGGTAGGTGTCATCACCTAATATGTACCAATTTTACGACGCAGGTAATGGCTTTGTAGGTCTCAGTGACCGTCACATATCCTCCATTGCGTGTTTTGTGTCAGTCTACTGAAGTGTGTTTGGATGCTTGTTAGTGTTGTATAGAGACATTGTTTGTGAAAGTTCATCTTCTCTCTTCATGTTTGGAAATCTTCTTTCTTGATTCTTCACGTAATTTCATTTTTTTTTGTTTTTAATTTTTTATTGTGTAAATACTGTGTAAGAGAGTTCTCTAGTGTGAATGCATTGTGTTGTTGTGTCTGTATCCAGTTGAGATATTTGAAGTGTGTTTTATGAGTAGTGTTAATGTTGCATTTCGGAGACATATTCCTTCATGCGCGGTTGTCTTCTCTCTTCATTATTAATGTCATTTGTCTGAGTAGTGTGTGAAGTGAGTGTAATTGGGTTTTAATTTCATACGTAGAGTGATGTAAAGCTGCGTTCTGATCTGTTTGTGTGAGTGTTTTTGTTGTATATAGTATATAGTGTTTTGTAGAGACATATTTCTTCATGAGACAAAATCTTCTTCCTGCATTCTACATGTAGTTTTAATGTAAGTGGTTTGATATGTGGAGTGTGAATGTTGAAAAGGTTTTGAATTGCAGTTATCTGTTGAGAAATTAACGAGTACATATGGAGGATATGTGCTATAGATGGTGCTGCCATTTTTACATCATACACAGACTTCTATATGTATCTGGAGATTTAGAGTTGGATTTAATCAGTCATTGAACTTGTTCAATAATTAACAGCTTGCACATTTGTGTCTGGAAACATGGTAGCAAAGAATTTTCTCCACATAGAGAGTTTTCTATCACACTTGTACACTGACGTAATAGGAATTCATATATTCAGGTTTATTAAGTCTTTTCCCATTTTCATTTCTATACCAATATATGCTAGAATTGTATACACCATAAATGGTAATACGTTTCAATGCCGAGGAGTCCAACACTTTAATCGATCCATGTACTTAGCATAATATGAACTATATTAGTCATGTTTTATTAGTAATATCTTCTCATCTGGTTGAGTTACTTACTGTATTACTCGCAGTATGCTATTGCATATGTCAGTTACTCTCTACATAATTTCACATTCTCTCAATGTGAGACCACTCAGTGGTAATATGTATCAATTTTTCGATGCAGGTAATGGCTTTGTAGGTCTCAGTGACCGTCACATATCCTCCATTGCATGTTTTGTGTCAGTCTACTGAAGTGTGTTTGGATGCTTGTTTGTGTTGTATAGAGAGATTGTTTGTGAAAGTTTATATTCCCTCTTAATGTTTGGAAAACTTCTTTCTTGATTCTTCATGTAATTTCATTTTTGGAGTTTTTAATTTTGTATTGTGTAATTACTGTGTAAGAGATTTCTCTAGTGTGAATGCATTGTGCTGTTGTGTCAGTGTCCAGTTGAGATATTTGAAGTGTTTGATGAATAGTATAAGTGTTGTATTTTGGAGACATATTTCTTCATGCGCGGTTGTCTTCTTTCTTGGTTCTTCATGTCATTTGCCTGAGCAGTATGTAAAATGAATGTAATTGGGTTTTGAGTTTCATATGTAGAGTGATGTAGAGTTCTGTTCTGATCTGTTTGTGTGAGTGTGTTTGTTGTATAGCATATATAGTGTTTTGTAGAGACATATTTCTTCATGAGACAGAATCTTCTTTCTTGATTCTTCATGTAGTTTTAAGGTAAGTGGTTTGGTATATGTGGAGTGTGAATGTTGAAAAGGTGTTGCATTGCAGTGATCTGTTGAGAAATATACGACAATATATGGAGGATATGTGGTATAGATGGTTCTGCCATTTTTACATCGTACATAGACTTCTATATGTATCTGGAGATTTAGAGTTGCATTTACTCAGTCATTGAAATTTCTTGATAATTAACAGCTTCCACACTTGCTTCTGGAAACATGGTAACAATTATTTTCTCCACATAGAGAATTTTCAGTCACACTTGTATACTGACGTAATAGGAATACAGATGATTACATCAGATTAGATTAGATTAATACTTGTTCCAGTAATCATGAATGTGATACTTTGTAATGATGTGGAACGTGCCAGGTTAATGCAAGATGCCTGTACAAGGTATTACATTACACAAAATATTGCATTACACTAATGCTTAAGTTAGCTTTTTTTCCCCTCCCTTAATTTATATCTAAAAATTCAGCCAATGATTAGAAGGAATGGTCATCTAGAAATTCTTTTAATTTATTTTTAAATGTTGGTTGACTATCTGTCAGGCTTTTGATGCTGTTTGGTAGGTGACCAAAGACTTTTGTGACAGTATAATTTACCCCTTTCTGTGCCAAAGTCAGATTTATCTCTGCATAGTGAAGACCATCCTTTCTCCTGGTGTTATAGCTATGCATACTGCTATTACTTTTGAACTGGGCTGGGATGTTCAGGTTTATTACGACTTTTCCCATTTTCATTTGTATACCAATATATGCCAGAATTGTATACATCATAAATGGAATGGTAATACGTTTCAGTGCCGAGGTGTCCGATACTTTAATCGATCCATGAACTTGGCATATAATGAGCTATATTAGTCATGTTTTATTAGTAATATCTTCTCATCTGGTTCAGTTTCTTACTTTATTACTCGCAGTATGCTATTGCATATGGCAGTTACTCTTTACATAAATTCACGTTCTCTCAATGAGAGACCACTCAGTGGTAGGTGTCATCACCTAATATGTACCAATTTTATGACGCAGGTAATGGCTTTGTAGGTCTCAGTGACCGTCACATATCCTCCATTGCGTGTTTTGTTTCAGTCTACTGAAGTGTGTTTGGATGCTTGTTAGTGTTGTATAGAGACATTGTTTGTGAAAGTTCATCTTCTCTCTTCATGTTTGGAAATCTTCTTTCTTGATTCTTCATGTAATTTCATTTTTGGTGTTTTTAATTTTTTATTGTGTAAATACTGTGTAAGAGAGTTCTCTAGTGTGAATGCATTATGTAGTTGTGTCTGTATCCAGTTGAGTTATTTGAAGTGTGTTTTATGAGTAGTGTTAATGTTGTATTTCGGAGACATATTTCTTCATGCGCGGTTGTCTTCTCTCTTCATTATTAATGTCATTTGTCTGAGTAGTGTGTGAAGTGAGTGTAATTGGGTTTTAATTTCATACGTAGAGTGATGTAAAGCTGCATTCTGATCTGTTTGTGTGAGTGTTTTTGTTGTATATAGTATATAGTGTTTTGTAGAGACATATTTCTTCATGAGACAAAATCTTCTTCCTGCTTTCTACATGTAGTTTTAATGTAAGTGGTTTGATATGTGGAGTGTGAATGTTGAAAAGGTTTTGAATTGCAGTTATCTGTTGAGAAATAAACGAGTACATATGGAGGATATGTGCTATAGATGGTTCTGCCATTTTTACATCTTACACAGACATCTATATGTATCTGGAGATTTAGAGTTGGATTTACTCAGTCATTGAACTTTCTTGATAGTCAACAGCTTGCTAATTTGTGTCTGGAAACATGGTAGCAATGTATTTTCTCCACATATAGTGTTTTCTGTCACACTTGTATATTGACGTAATAGGAATTCATATACTCAGGTTTATTAGGTCTTTTCCCGTTTTCATTTCTATACCAATATATGCTAGAATTGTATACATCATAAATAGTAATACGTTTCAATGCCGAGGAGTCCAATACTTTAATCGATCCATGAACTTAGCATAATATGAACTATATTAGTCATGTTTTATTAGTAATTTCTTCTCATCTGGTTGAGTTACTTACTGTATTACTCGCAGTATGCTATTGCATATGTCAGTTACTCTCTACATAATTTCACATTCTCTCAATGTGAAACCACTCAGTGGTAATATGTATCAATTTTTCGATGCAGGTAATGGCTTTGTAGGTCTCAGTGACCGTCACATATCCTCCATTGCATGTTTTGTGTCAGTCTACTGAAGTGTGTTTGGATGCTTGTTTGTGTTGTATAGAGACATTGTTTGTGAAAGTTTATATTCCCTCTTAATGTTTGGAAAACTTCTTTCTTGATTCTTCATGTAATTTCATTTTTGGAGTTTTTAATTTTGTATTGTGTAATTACTGTGTAAGAGATTTCTCTAGTGTGAATGCATTGTGCTGTTGTGTCAGTGTCCAGTTGAGATATTTGAAGTGTTTGATGAATAGTATAAGTGTTGTATTTTGGAGACATATTTCTTCATGCGCGGTTGTCTTCTTTCTTGGTTCTTCATGTCATTTGCCTGAGCAGTATGTAAAATGAATGTAATTGGGTTTTGAGTTTCATATGTAGAGTGATGTAGAGTTCTGTTCTGATCTGTTTGTGTGAGTGTGTTTGTTGTATAGCATATATAGTGTTTTGTAGAGACATATTTCTTCATGAGACAGATTCTTCTTTCTTGATTCTTCATGTAGTTTTAAGGTAAGTGGTTTGGTATATGTGGAGTGTGAATGTTGAAAAGGTGTTGCATTGCAGTGATCTGTTGAGAAATATACGAGTATATATGGAGGATATGTGGTATAGATGGTTCTGCCATTTTTACATCGTACATAGACTTCTATATGTATCTGGAGATTTAGAGTTGGATTTACTCAGTCATTGAAATTTCTTGATAATTAACAGCTTGCACACTTGCTTCTGGAAACATGGTAACAATTATTTTCTCCACATAGAGAATTTTCAGTCACACTTGTATACTGACGTAATAGGAATACAGATGATTACATCAGATTAGATTAGATTAATACTTGTTCCAGTAATCATGAATATGATACTTTGTAATGATGTGGAACGTGCTAGGTTAATGCAAGATGCCTGTACAAGGTATTACATTACACAAAATATTGCATGACACTAATGCTTAAGTTAGCTTTTTTTCCCCTCCCTTAATTTATATCTAAAAATTCAGCCAATGATTAGAAGGAATGGTCATCTAGAAATTCTTTTAATTTATTTTTAAATGTTGGTTGACTATCTGTCAGGCTTTTGATGCTGTTTGGTAGGTGACCAAAGACTTTTGTGGCAGCATAATTTACCCCTTTCTGTGCCAAAGTCAGATTTAAGCCTGCATAGTGAAGATCATCCTTTCTCCTGGTGTTATAGCTATGCACACTGCTATTACTTTTGAACTGGGCTGGGATGTTCAGGTTTATTATGACTATTTCCATTTTTATTTGTATACCAATATATGCCAGAATTGTATACATCATAAATGGTAATACGTTTCAGTGCCGAGGTGGCTGATACTTTAATCCATCCACGAACTTATATAATGAGCTATATTAGTCATGTTTTATTAGTAATATCTTCTCATCTGGTTCAGTTACTTGCTTTATTACTCGCAGAATGCTATAGCATATGTCAGTTCGTCTCTACATAAATTCACGTTCTCTCAATGAGAAACCACTCAGTGGTAGGTGTCATCACCTAATATGTACCAATTTTACGACGCAGGTAATGGCTTTGTAGGTCTCAGTGACCGTCACATATCCTCCATTGCATGTTTTGTGTCAGTCTACTGAAGTGTGTTTGGATGCTTGTTTGTGTTGTATAGAGACATTGTTTGTGAAAGTTCATCTTCTCTCTTCATGTTTGGAAATCTTCTTTCTTGATTTTTCATGTAATTTCATTTTTTGTGTTTTTAATTTTTTATTGTGTAAATACTGTGTAAGAGAGTTCTCTAGTGTGAATGCATTGTGTTGTTGTGTCTGTATCCAGTTGAGATATTTGAAGTGTGTTTTATGAGTAGTGTTAATGTTGTATTTCGGAGACATATTCCTTCATGCGCGGTTGTCTTCTCTCTTCATTATTAATGTCATTTGTCTGAGTAGTGTGTGAAGTGAGTGTAATTGGGTTTTAATTTCATACGTAGAGTGATGTAAAGCTGCGTTCTGATCTGTTTGTGTGAGTGTTTTTGTTGTATATAGTATATAGTGTTTTGTAGAGACATATTTCTTCATGAGACAAAATCTTCTTCCTGCATTCTACATGTAGTTTTAATGTAAGTGGTTTGATATGTGGAGTGTGAATGTTGAAAAGGTTTTGAATTGCAGTTATCTGTCGAGAAATGAACGAGAACATATGGAGGATATTTGGTATAGATTGTTCTGCCATTTTTACATCGTACGTATACTTCTATATGTATCTGGAGATTTAGAGTTGGATTTACTCAGTCATTGAACTTGTTCGATCATTAAATTCTTGCACATTTGTGTCTGGAAACATGGTAGCAAAGTATTTTCTCCACATACAGAGTTTTCTATCACACTTGTGTACTGACGTAATAGGAATTCATATATTCAGGTTTATTAGGTCTTTTCCCATTTTCATTTCTATACCAATATATGCTAGAATTGTATACATCATAAATGGTAATACGTTTCAATGCCGAGGAGTCCGATACTTTATTCGATCCATGAACTTAGCATAATATGAACTATATTAGTCATGTTTTATTAGTAATATCTTCTCATCTGGTTGAGTTACTTACTGTATTACTCGCAGTATGCTATTGCATATGTCAGTTACTCTCTACATAATTTCACATTCTCTCAATGTGAGACCACTCAGTGGCAGGTGTCATCACCTAATATGTATCAATTTTTCGATGCAGGTAATGGCTTTGTAGGTCTCAGTGACCGTCACATATCCTCCATTGCATGTTTTGTGTCAGTCTACTGAAGTGTGTTTGGATGCTTGTTTGTGTTGTATAGAGACATTGTTTGTGAAAGTTCATCTTCTCTCTTCATGTTTGGAAATCTTCTTTCTTGATTCTTCATGTAATTTCATTCTTGGAGTTTTTAATTTTGTATTGTGTAATTACTGTGTAAGAGATTTCTCTAGTGTGAATGCATTGTGCTGTTGTGTCTGTGTCCAGTTGAGATATTTGAAGTGTCTGATGAATAGCATAAGTGTTGTATTTTGGAGACATATTTCTTCATGCGCGGTTGTCTTCTTTCTTGGTTCTTCATGTCATTTGCCTGAGCAGTATGTAAAATGAATGTAATTGGGTTTTGAGTTTCATATGTAGAGTGATGTAGAGTTCTGTTCTGATCTGTTTGTGTGAGTGTGTTTGTTGTATAGCATATATAGTGTTTTGTAGAGACATATTTCTTCATGAGACAGAATCTTCTTTCTTGATTCTTCATGTAGTTTTAAGGTAAGTGGTTTGATATGTGGAGTGTGAATGTTGAAAAGGTGTTGCATTGCAGTGATCTGTTGAGAAATATACGACTATATATGGAGGATATGTGGTATAGATGGTTCTGCCATTTTTACATCGTACATAGACTTCTATATGTATCTGGAGATTTAGAGTTGGATTTACTCAGTCATTGAAATTTCTTGATAATTAACAGCTTGCACACTTGCTTCTGGAAACATGGTAACAATGTATTTTCTCCACATAGAGAATTTTCAGTCACGCTTGTATACTGACGTAATAGGAATACAGATGATTACATTAGATTAGATTAGATTAATACTTGTTCCAGTAATCATGAATATGATACTTTGTAATGATGTGGAACGTGCCAGGTTAATGCAAGATGCCTGTACAATGTATTACATTACACAAAATATTGCATGACACTAATGCTTAAGTTAGCTTTTTTTCCCCTCCCTTAATTTATATCTAAAAATTCAGCCAATGATTAGAAGGAATGGTCATCTAGAAATTCTTTTAATTTATTTTTAAATGTTGGTTGACTATCTGTCAGGCTTTTGATGCTGTTTGGTAGGTGACCAAAGACTTTTGTGGCAGCATAATTTACCCCTTTCTGTGCCAAAGACAGATTTAAGCCTGCATAGTGAAGATCATCCTTTCTCCTGGTGTTATAGCTATGCACACTGCTATTACTTTTGAACTGGGCTGGGATGTTCAGGTTTATTACGACTATTTCCATTTTTATTTGTATACCAATATATGCCAGAATTGTGGTAATACGTTTCAGTGCCGAGGTGGCTGATACTTTAATCCATCCACGAACTTATATAATGAGCTATATTAGTCATGTTTTATTAGTAATATCTTCTCATCTGGTTCAGTTACTTGCTTTATTACTCGCAGTATGCTATTGCATATGGCAGTTACTCTTTACATAAATTCACGTTCTCTCAATGAGAGACCACTCAGTGGTAGGTGTCATCACCTAATATGTACCAATTTTACGACGCAGGTAATGGCTTTGTAGGTCTCAGTGGCCGTCACATATCCTCCATTGCGTGTTTTGTGTCAGTCTACTGAAGTGTGTTTGGATGCTTGTTAGTGTTGTATAGAGACATTGTTTGTGAAAGTTCATCTTCTCTCTTCATGTTTGGAAATCTTCTTTCTTGATTCTTCATGTAATTTCATTTTTGGTGTTTTTAATTTTTTATTGTGTAAATACTGTGTAAGAGAGTTCTCTAGTGTGAATGCATTGTGTAGTTGTGTCTGTATCCAGTTGAGATATTTAAAGTGTGTTTTATGAGTAGTGTTAATGTTGTATTTCGGAGACATATTTCTTCATGCGCGGTTGTCTTTTCTCTTCATTATTAATGTCATTTGTCTGAGTAGTGTGTGAAGTTAGTGTAATTGGGTTTTAATTTCATATGTAGAGTGATGTAAAGCTGCGTTCTGATCTGTTTGTGTGAGTGTTTTTGTTGTATATAGTATATTGTTTTTTGTAGAGACATATTTCTTCATGAGACAAAATCTTCTTCCTGCATTCTACATGTAGTTTTAATGTAAGTGGTTTGATATGTGGAGTGTGAATGTTGAAAAGGTTTTGAATTGCAGTTATCTGTTGAGAAATAAACGAGTACATATGGAGGATATGTGCTATAGATGGTTCTGCCATTTTTACATCATACACAGACTTCTATATGTATCTGGAGATTTAGAGTTGGATTTACTCAGTCATTGAACTTGTTCAATAATTAACAGCTTGCACATTTGTGTCTGGAAACATGGCAGCAAAGTATTTTCTCCACATAGAGAGTTTTCTATCACACTTGTATACTGACGTAATAGGAATTCATATATTCAGGTTTATTAAGTCTTTTCCCGTTTTCATAAGTATACCAATATATGCTAGAATTGTGTACATCATAAATGGTAATACGTTTCAAAGCCGAGGAGTCCAATACTTTAATCGATCCATGAACTTAGCATAATATGAACTATATTAGTCATGTTTTATTAGTAATATCTTCTCATCTGGTTGAGTTACTTACTGTATTACTCGCAGTATGCTATTGCATATGTCAGTTACTCTCTACATAATTTCACATTCTCTCAATGTGAGACCACTCAGTGGCAGGTGTCATCAAATAATATGTATCAATTTTACGATGCAGGTGATGGTTTTGTAGGTCTCAGTGACCGTCACATATCCTCCATTGCATGTTTTGTGTCAGTCTACTGAAGTGTGTTTGGATGCTTGTTTGTGTTGTATAGAGACATTGTTTGTGAAAGTTCATCTTCCCTCTTAATGTTTGGAAAACTTCTTTCTTGATTCTTCATGTAATTTCATTTTTGATGTTTTTAATTTTGTATTGTGTAAATACTTTGTAAGAGTGTTCTCTAGTGTGAATGCAATGTGTTGTTGTGTCTGTGTCGAGTTGAGATATTTGAAGTGTGTTTTATGAATAGTATTAATGTTGTATTTCGGAGACATATTTCTTCATGTGCGGTTGTCTTCTCTCTTGATTCTTCATGTCATTTGCCTGAGTAGTAAGAAAAATGTGTGTAATTGGGTTTTGAGTTTCATATGTAGAGTGATGTAGAGTTCTGTTCTGATCTGTTTGTGTGAGTGTGTTTGTTGTATAGCATATATAGTGTTTTGTAGAGACATATTTCTTCATGAGACAGAATCTTCTTTCTTGATTCTTCATGTAGTTTTAATGTAAGTTGTTTGATATGTGGAATGTGAGTGTGGAAATGGTGTTGTATTGCAGTTGTCTGTTGAGAAATATACGAGTATATATGGAGGATATGTGGTATAGATTGTTCTGCCATTTTTACAACGTACATAGACTTCTATATGTATCTGGAGATTTAGAGTTGGATTTACTCAGTCACTGAACATTCTCGATAATTAACAGCTTGCACATTTGTGTCTGGAAACATGGTAGCAATGTATTTTCTCCACATAGAGAGTTTTCTGTCACACTTGTATACTGACATAATAGGAATTCATATGTTCAGGTTTATTAGGACTCTTCCCATTTTCATTTGTTTACCAATATATGCTAGAATTGTATACATCATAAATGGTAATACGTTTCAATGCCGAGGCCGAGGTGTCCGATACTTTAATCGACCCATGAACTTAGCATAATATGAGCTACATTAGTCATGTTTTATTAGTAATATCTTCTCATCTGGTTAAGTTACTTACTTTATTACTCGCAGTATGCTATTGAATATGTCAGTTACTCTCTACATTAATTCATGTTCTCTCAATGAGAGACCACTCTGTGGTAGGTGTCATCACCTAATATGTATCAATTTTATGATGCAGGTAATGGCTTTGTAGGTCTCAGTGACCGTCACATATCCTCCATTGCATGTTTTGTGTCAGTCTACTGAAGTGTGTTTGGATGCTTGTTTGTGTTGATTAGAGACATTGTTTGTGAAAGTTCATCTTCTCTCTTCATGTTTGGAAACCTTCTTTCTTGATTCTTCATGTAATTTCATTCTTGGAGATTTTAATTTTGTATTGTGTAATTACTGTGTAAGATAGTTCTCTAGTGTGAATGCATTGTGCTGTTGTGTCTGTGTCCAGTTGAGATATTTGAAGTGTTTGATGAATAGTATAAGTGTTGTATTTTGGAGTCATATTTCTTCATGCGCGGTTGTCTTCTTTCTTGGTTCTTCATGTCATTTGCCTGAGAAGTATGTAAAATTAATGTAATTGGGTTTTGAGTTTTATATGTAGAGTGATGTAGAGTTCTGTTATGATCTGTTTGTGTGAGTGGGTTTGTTGTATAGCATATATAGTGTTTTGTAGAGACTTATTTCTTCATGAGACAGAATCTTCTTTCTCGATTCTTCATGTAGTTTTAAGGTAAGTGGTTTGATATGTGGAGTGTGAATGTTGAAAAGGTGTTGCATTGCAGTGATCTGTTGAGAAATATACGACTATATATGGAGGACATGTGGTATAGATGGTTCTGCCATTTTTACATCGTACATAGACTTCTATATGTATCTGGAGATTTAGAGTTGGATTTACTCAGTCATTGAAATTTCTTGATAATTAACAGCTTGCACACTTGCTTCTGGAAACATGGTAACAATTATTTTCTCCACATAGAGAATTTTCAGTCACACTTGTATACTGACGTAATAGGAATACAGATGATTACATTAGATTAGATTAGATTAATACTTGTTCCAGTAATCATGAATATGATACTTTGTAATGATGTGGAACGTGCCAGGTTAAAGCAAGATGCCTGTACAAGGTACTACATTACACAAAATATTGCATGACACTAATGCTTAAGTTAGCTTTTTTTCCCCTCCCTTAATTTATATCTAAAAATTCAGCCAATGATTAGAAATAATGGTCATCTAGAAATTCTTTTAATTTATTTTTAAATGTTGGTTGACTATCCGTCAGGCTTTTGATGCTGTTTGGTAGGTGACCAAAGACTTTTGTGACAGTATAATTTACCCCTTTCTGTGCCAATGTCAGATTTATCCCTGCATAGTGAAGACATCCTTTCTCCTGGTGTTATAGCTATGCACACTGCTATTACTTTTGAACTGGGCTGGGATGTTCAGGTTTATTAGGACTTTTCCCATTTTCATTTGTATACCAATATATGCCAGAATTGTATACATCATAAATGTTAATACGTTTCAGTGCCGAGGTGTCCTATACTTTAATCGATCCATGAACTTAGCATATAATGAGCTATATTAGTCATGTTTTATTAGTAATATCTTCTCATCTGGTTCAGTTTCTTACTTTATTACTCGCAGTATGCTATTGCATATGGCAGTTACTCTTTACATAAATTCACGTTCTCTCAATGAGAGGCCACTCAGTCGTAGGTGTCAGCACCTAATATGTACCAATTTTACGACGCAGGTAATGGCTTTGTAGGTCTCAGTGACCGTCACATATCCTCCATTGCGTGTTTTGTGTCAGTCTACTGAAGTGTGTTTGGAGGCTTGTTAGTGTTGTATAGAGACATTGTTTGTGAAAGTTCATCTTCTCTCTTCATGTTTGGAAAACTTCTTTCTTGATTCTTAATGTAATTTCATTTTTGGAGTTTTTAATTTTGTATTGTGTAATTACTGTGTAAGAGATTTCTCTAGTGTGAATGCATTGTGCTGTTGTGTCAGTGTCCAGTTGAGATATTTGAAGTGTTTGATGAATAGTATAAGTGTTGTATTTTGGAGACATATTTCTTCATGCGCAGTTGTCTTCTTTCTTGGTTCTTCATGTCATTTGAATGAGCAGTATGTAAAATGAATGTAATTGGGTTTTGAGTTTCATATGTAGAGTGATGTAGAGTTCTGTTCTGATCTGTTTGTGTGAGTGTGTTTGTTGTATAGCATCTATAGTGTTTTGTAGAGACTTATTTCTTCATGAGACAGAATCTTCTTTCTTGATTCTTCATGTAGTTTTAAGGTAAGTGGTTTGATATGTGGAGTGTGAATGTTGAAAAGGTGTTGCATTGCAGTGATCTGTTGAGAAATATACGACTATATATGGAGGATATGTGGTATAGATGGTTCTGCCATTTTTACATCGTACATAGACTTCTATATGTATCTGGAGATTTAGAGTTGGATTTACTCAGTCATTGAAATTTCTTGATAATTAACAGCTTGCACACTTGCTTCTGGAAACATGGTAACAATTATTTTCTCCACATAGAGAATTTTCAGTCACACTTGTATACTGACGTAATAGGAATACAGATGATTACATCAGATTAGATTAGATTAATACTTGTTCCAGTAATCATGAATATGATACTTTGTAATGATGTGGAACGTGCCAGGTTAATGCAAGATGCATGTACAAGGTATTACATTACACAAAATATTGCATGACACTAATGCTTAAGTTAGCTTTTTTCCCCTCCCTTAATTTATATCTAAAAATTCAGCCAATGATTAGAAGGAATGGTCATCTAGAAATTCTTTTAATTTATTTTTAAATGTTGGTTGACTATCTGTCAGGCTTTTGATGCTGTTTGGTAGGTGACCAAAGACTTTTGTGACAGTATAATTTACCCCTTTCTGTGCCAAAGTCAGATTTATCATTGCATAGTGAAGATCATCCTTTCTCCTGGTGTTATAGCTATGCACACTGCTATTACTTTTGAACTGGGCTGGGATGTTCAGGTTTATTACGACTTTTCCCATTTCATTTGTGTACCAATATATGCCAGAATTGTATACATCATAAATGGTAATACGTTTCAGTGCCGAGGTGTCCGATACTTTAATCGATCCATGAACTTAGCATATAATGAGCTATATTAGTCATGTTTTATTAGTAATATCTTCGCATCTGGTTCAGTGTCTTACTTTATTACTCGCAGTATGCTATTGCATATGGCAGTTACTCTTTACATAAATTCACGTTCCCTCAATGAGAGACCACTCAGTGGTAGGGTTCATCACCTAATATGTACCAATTTTACGACGCAGGTAATGGCTTTGTAGGTCTCAGTGGCCGTCACATATCCTCCATTGCGTGTTTTGTGTCAGTCTACTGAAGTGTGTTTGGATGCTTGTTAGTGTTGTATAGAGACATTGTTTGTGAAAGTTCATCTTCTCTCTTCATGTTTGGAAATCTTCTTTCTTGATTCTTCATGTAATTTCATTTTTGGTGTTTTTAATTTTTTATTGTGTAAATACTGTGTAAGAGAGTTCTCTAGTGTGAATGCATTGTGTAGTTGTGTCTGTATCCAGTTGAGTTATTTGAAGTGTGTTTTATGAGTAGTGTTAATGTTGTACTTCGGAGACATATTTCTTCATGCACGGTTGTATTCTCTCTTCATTATTAATGTCATTTGTCTGAGTAGTGTGTGAAGTGAGTGTAATTGGGTTTTAATTTCATACGTAGAGTGATGTAAAGCTGCGTTCTGATCTGTTTGTGTGAGTGTTTTTGTTGTATATAGTATATAGTGTTTTGTAGAGACATATTTCTTCATGAGACAAAATCTTCTTCCTGCATTCTGCATGTAGTTTTAATGTAAGTGGTTTGATATGTGGAGTGTGAATGTTGAAAAGGTTTTGAATTGCAGTTATCTGTTGAGAAATAAACGCGTACATATGGAGGATATGTGCTATAGATGGTTCTGCCATTTTTACATCATACACAGACTTCTATATGTATCTGGAGATTTAGAGTTGGATTTAATCAGTCATTGAACTTGTTCAATAATTAACAGCTTGCACATTTGTGTCTGGAAACATGGTAGCAAAGTATTTTCTCCACATAGAGAGTTTTCTATCACACTTGTACACTGACGTAATAGGAATTCATATATTCAGGTTTATTAGGTCTTTTCCCATTTTCATTTCTATACCAATATATGCTAGAATTGTATACACCATAAATGGTAATACGTTTCAATGCCGAGGAGTCCGATACTTTAATCGATCCATGAACTTAGCATAATATGAACTATATTAGTCATGTTTTATTAGTAATATCTTGTCATCTGGTTGAGTTACTTACTTTATTACTCACAGTATGCTATTGCATATGTCAGTTACTCTCTACATAAATTCACGTTCTCTCAATGTGATACCACTCAGTGGCAGGTGTCATCACCTAATATGTATCAATTTTTCAATGCAGGTAATGGCTTTGTAGGTCTCAGTGACCGTCACATATCCTCCATTGCATGTTTTGTGTCAGTCTACTGAAGTGTGTTTGGATGCTTGTTTGTGTTGTATAGAGATGTTGTGAAAGTTCATATTCCCTCTTCATGTTTGGGAAACTTCTTTCTTGATTCTTCATGTAATTTCATTTTTGGAGTTTTTAATTTTGTATTGTGTAATTACTGTGTAAGAGAGTTCTCTAGTGTGAATGCATTGTGTTGTTGTGTCTGTGTCCAGTTGAGATATTTGAAGTTTTGACAAATAGTATAAGTGTTGTATTTTGGAGACATATTTCTTCATGCGCGGTTGTCTGCTTTCTTGATTCTTCATGTCATTTACCTGAGTAGTATGTACAATGAATGTAATTGGGTTTTGAGTTTCATATGTAGAGTGATGTAGAATTCTGTTCTGATCTGTTTGTGTGTTTGTTGTATAGCATATATAGTGTTTTGTAGAGACGTATTTCTTCATGAGACAAAATCTTCTTTCTGGATTCTTCATGTAGTTTTAAGGTAAGTGGTTTGATATATGAAGGTGAATGTTGAAAAGGTGTTGTATTGCAGTTATTTGTTGAGAAATATACGAGTATGTATGGAGGATATGTGGTATAGGTGGTTCTGCCATTTTTACATCGTACATAGACTTCTATATGTATTTGGAGATTTAGAGTTGGATTTACTCAGTCACTGAACATTCTCGATAATTAACAGCTTGCACATTTGTGTTTGGAAACATGGTAGCAATGTATTTTCTCCACATAGAGAGTTTTCTGTCACACTTGTATACTGACGTAGTAGGAATTCATATGTTCAGGTTTATTAGGACTTTTCCCATTTTTATTTGTATACCAATATATGCTAGAATTGTATACATCATAAATGGTAATACGTTTCAATGCCGAGGTGTCCAATACTTTAAGCGATCCATGAACTAGCATATAATGAGGTATATTAGTCATGTTTTATTAGTCATATCTTCTCATCTGGTTCAGTTACTTACTTTATTACTCTCAGAAAGCTATTGCATATGTCAGTTACTCTCTACATATATTCACGTTCTCTCAGTGAGAGACCACTCAGTGGTAGGTGTTATCACCTAATATGTATCAATTTTACAATGCAGTTAATATCTTTGTAGGTCTCAGTGACCATCACATATCCTCCATTGCATGTTTTGTGTCAGTCTACTGAAGTGTGTTTGGATGCTTGTTTGTGTTGTATAGAGACATTGTTTGTGAAAGTTCGTCGTCTCTCTTCATGCTTGGAAATCTTTTTTCTTGATTCTTCAGGTAAGTCATTTTTGGTGTTTTTAATTTTATATTGTGTAAATACTGTGCAAGAGAGTTCTTTAGTGTGAATGCATTGTGTTGTTGTGTCTGTGTCCAGTTGAGATATTTGATGTTTGTTTGATGAAAAGGATTAATGTTGTATTTCGGAGACACATTTCATTATGTGTGGTTCTCATCTCTCTTGACTGAGTATGCGAAAAATGACTGTCATTTAGTTTATGGTGTTTTATGTAGAGTGTTTCAAAAGTTGTGTTTTTATATGTTTGTGTGAGCGGATTTTGTGTATAGAGTATATATTGTTTTGTAGTGTCATATTTCTTGATGTGACAAAATCTTTTTCCTGCATTCTTCACGTGTTGTTAATGTAAGTGGTTTAACATGTTGCACTGTCATTGCTGAAAAGATGTCGTATTGCAGTTTTCTGTAGAGTAGTATACGAGTGTCTCAATGGGATATATGTGCCAACAGTTTTGGTGACTAATTTTGATTATGTGGACTGTGTAAATCTGCATGTTTTATTTAGTAAAGTTATTAGCCTTACTTTATGCTCTTGAGCTGGTTTGATTTGAATGCCCCATATATTATTGTAAGTGGATTAATAGTAATTCCAGAGCAGAAGATTACTATGGTCTCTCAAATTAAGGTATTAAGTACTTCTGAAATGAAATTGTAACAGCATTGACTAAAATACACAACAAAATTGAAAATGAAGGTTATCATCCAGAATATTTAACAATATCTGTAGTTAAACCAACACATAAGTAAGGAGATATAACATCACCAGGTATCTGTTGACCAATATTACTTATATCCATAATATGAAAGTTAATAGAATTCTGCATGAATAAGCAGATGAATCAATATTTTGAACATAATGATATACTCTCTTCCTCACAGTATAATTTCAGATCTAGCCTTTGTACAGTCTTAACAGTTGAGAGTATGCTAGCAAAAAGATACAATTGTTCTGAAAATAAAGATAACTGTGCAACATTGTTGGACCTCAGGAAAGCTTTTGATATGGTCCCCCACAATATTATCATTAAAAAAACTCTACCACTAAGGAGTAGGAATGAATGCTCTATGCCTAATGCAGTCAAACATGGATAATAAAAATGGTTAGTTAAGGTAAATAATCTGATGTCAGAATGTCTCCCAGTTTTAAAGGGGCTACCTCAAGGATCTGGACTTCGACCTTTCCTTTTCATTATTTATATAAATAATTCACCTGCAGTTGTATCATGTATGCAGTGCTATATGCTGATGGCACAATACTCACCACATATGATACCAATCTTGAAAATGTGCAACACAGCATGGAAATGGCAATGGAGAGTGGCATTACTTGGTTTGACACAAATGTACTGCAGAAGAATGATGGTAAACCTTAAACCTGATGCTGTTGTATTCAACCTGAATGCTCTGAGTCATGGTAAAGAAACAATAAAATTACTAAGATTTCATACAGATAAAAGCTCAGCTGGGATTCTCACACAGGGAAGATACATGGAAAATTGGCACATGTCATATACCTGCTGTATCAGCTGAGGAGCAGTGTCAGTAAAGAACTCCTTTTGTATGTGTATTTTGCATTCTTCCATTCACACTTGAGTTATGGAATACAATAATGGGGCAATTGTGTAGGTTCAAAATTAGGTTTTAACTGGCAAAAGAAAGCCATAAGATGCGTATCATAATTTAGCCTTTATGAATCATGTCAAGATTAATGACAGTGCCTGGTGTGTATATTTACAACTTCCTTGTCTTCATTAAAGAGAATCTGAGAATCTGACTTGACTTAAGGAGAACAGTTCATGACCATAACATAAGAAGTGGACATACCATTAATATGCCAAATACTAGGCTTGCAAAGAGACACAACAGCTACACATCTTGGTCCTGTCTACTTCAACAAATTACCTGAAAATGCCTACACAGCGCCAGTATTTAAATTTAAAACTAGTCTTTCAAGGTGGATCAAAAGTAAAGTAATTTACTCAGCTCAAGAGTTCCCTGAGTATGTGACAAATGACCCAATTTGCTTATGAGAATGAACTATAAATTAACTGCAAACTATACTTATGCCACACTGTCAACTATTTTATTACTGTTCATGTACTTATTGTTAATTATCTGTTGGATTATTTATTTGTCATTCACTGAACTATGCAGTTCATTTATCTTGTAACTGAGCAATTAGGAAACTTCTTGTTGTTATTTACATTTGGACAAATATGTATTGTATCCGTCCTGGATAATTACATTGTAGTTAATAACATTTGTCATGTCAATGATTATTATTGTTGTTATTATTATGTATACACTGATGACATCAATTGCATGTAAATATGCTCAATGAGGGAATTAAACATTTCTGTTTGTAGTTCACTAGCTTTGAATCTTTCGGCTGTGTTACGTCATAAATATGTACAAGAAATAAACATTGTCCAAGAATGCTTTCCCAGGGGGACTTCATAGTTGAGTCATGTATTTCAGTTTTATTATTAGTATCTTACCTTCAATTTTTATAATGTACATTTGCACACTGTCTTCTGTCATTGAGATACGAACTTAAAAAATTTGCTGCCGCTCCTATTATGTGATAAGGTTCTAGTGTGGATAAAATTATCCCATGATCACTGAATCAAAGGCCTTAGCCAGATGTAGAAAAGCTCCAATTACTTTGTTTCCTTATTTTCATTATTTCACATTCAGTTACATCCATTAGGACGAAAATGAATTACTTGTTTCGGATGAAATTATTAATGCTGTTGATTTATCAGTTTTCTTTGTATGCCTTACTAAAATCCTCTTTCATAATGTTTTACTAATATTACTGGATTCACTTATCTGTTCAGTGTTCTACCGTTCCAATCTTTAGCTTTCTCCTGTAGGTTTACGTTTTAAAAGCTGTTATTTTCTTCTTGTCTGAACCGCTTATTATTAGAGTTTCGCTTCTATACAAGGCTGCACTTCAGATAAACATGCTCAGAAAAGATTTCCTAAGATTTAAATTTATACGGTATTGTGATGCTTGTGTTGTTATGAAGCACAATATAATGTTCCTTCAGATATGGAGATATGTCTCAGTTTAATTCCTTTTCTAACTACCTCAGCAGCACCTGATTTAATTCTAACACATTTAAGTGCCCTTATTTTACTGTTGTTCATGTGGATCTTGTAACATCTTTTCAATTCATGCTATTAAACTGTTCTTCAAAGTCATTTTTCCGTGTGCAAATGTCTGGATTTTAAGTTCTTCAGCCTCAACTTAATTTCACTTTACAGATTTTTCTTTGGTTTTTTTTCCTGCTTGCTAATTGTATATGCCCAATATTAACATAAAGCACTAAAGAAGATGGACCACACGAAACAGCAACCAAGCTCTATAACAAACTACCTTGTGACATTAAAATGAGAAAAGATACTTCAGGAGTGGACTGAACAGATGCATGACAACTACTGTCTGCTATGATGAAAATTATCTGTGCATATGTAAACTTGTTTGCAATTTTTTTGGTACTTACTGTCATATTTAATATACATAATTAACTCTGGATGCTTTTATTGTCTATAGTAAGTTCCAGAAATGTGACCTGTCTGGGACCTGTCTAGTACTATAATGTACTTGATGTACAAAAAGATTAAAAGGACCAATAAACTATTTAACTTTGGCGGTGTAATATGTTGAATACACACTCTCTGATCTCAGTTTTTTTTTTTTTTTCACAGCAGGCCGTATGGTTGTAATTTTGTTTTCAGAGATTGGATTACGTCATTTTAGCCTATCACAATTATGTCCTTTCATACTTTGATGTATTCTCTGTACTATAGTTGTAACTGGGGTGTAGCTGTCTTCTACATTACATATAGTTCATATTTCTCTTATTTGAGATTTAACATAAATGGCCTCTTGTTCATCACTAAACCTTATGATCAACATTCCACATTTAGTTAATAATTTCCTACTATTGCGGAAATCTTCTTTGAGCAGCAATATTTCTGCACAATTTAAAGGCTGAAAGAAAGTGAACACTTCCTAAAAGTAATTACAGGAAACTGACCCTGGGCAAGTTGAGGTCCACTGTCAATATAAGCTGAGTATAAGCTTGATAATTCACCTCTTCCACATTGTCATAGTAGGCTGTGTTTGTTGTGACTTCAGTTAGGAAAAATTGATGTGTGTAGTGTGAGAGGGAGCTATGCCACAAAAGTGAAAAACTGGGCTTTGGCTCTTTGCAATATTTGTTGCCACCTTGCATCTATCCTTTGAACTAGAAACACGTGGCATAGCTGCTGCACTTTCTGCAGCAGTTGTCCTAAATCCTTGAATGCATCCTTTTGATCATTGTGAATGAGAAGAAGGGCTGTGCTACATAACGATGTCTACTATGTGAGATGCAGATGTAGCAACATAGAACTGTTACAGATTGGTTTATCACTTATATGGGAATAACATAATTGTTGCCTCTATATCCATTTTCATTTACAATTTTAAACTTAATTTGCATTTTGTCTTTTCATTGTAGTGAACATGTTATGTCTTTCTTCTGTGTATGTAAGTTGTTGCACTTCTGGTAACGATGTTTTACAATAGTGAGAGAAATATGGATCACTGAGTATCAGAAAATGTTGGAAAGGTGGTAAAAGTTCAAACACAATCTGCATAAATGAATGGCAGCAGATGTGAAGGGGAAAGAAGCAGTGGACATGAAACCAGTAAGTAAGTAAGAGTAAGGCAACAAGGACCTGGATGTGACTGAAAAATAAATAAATAAAAATCAGATAGATCTAACTTCAGCTGGAGAACCTATTTAATGTTAGATGAAGTTTCTGAAACCTCATTATTTTGTGAGCTTTACAAGCTGCAGGACTAAAATATTCAGAATACAAATCTCAGACGTCTTGCTGAGCATAAGGGCTACTGTTGGAGCTATGCTCAAAAACATGATGTAGGAGTGTTCAGAAGAAAGCTGTCATTTGCATACAAGGGAACATTGGTGACAGTAACATAACACAGCGTATGTTTTAGAAGCATTTTGAGGCATTTTTGCATCATCACAGAAAAAGGCGTCAACAGCTAGACGGGATAGGAAAGTGTTTAACGTTCATGAAGATTAATTAGGGATGAAAATACTGATGAAATTAAAACATCGTATCTTCGCATGCAGTGTATAGATAAGATGTAGAAAACCTACCAGGTTGGATACTGTTTGAGGCTATATTTCAAAGTTGCAGAAATACAGATTCCGTTATTCACGGAAAGATAATACAGGTTACGTGTACGTTTCTGTGTCATCAGTCTTCTGACTGGTTTAATATGGCCCACCATGAATTCTTCTCCTTTACCAACCTATTCTTCTCAGAGTATCATTTGCTACCTACATCCTCAGTTATTTGCTGGATCTCACTCACTGTTTTCTTGTAGAGTTTTTACTCTCTACAGCTCCCTCTAGTACCATGGCTGTTATTTCCTGCTGGATTAATGACATTCTATCATCCTGTACCTTCTTCTTGTCAGGGTGCACCATATATTCCTTTCCTCATCAATTTTATGGAGAACCCCCTCTGTCCTTACCTTAATAGCCCACTTCAGTGTACATTGTAAATGTGAAATGCACCATTTCTGTGGTGGAGAATTCCTACAAACATGAGTTATACATGTAAAATGGGTAGCATATAAAAGTTTTCAGTGCAAAGTTTTTATAAGCTTCATGTTACCACATACAGACACATGTAAAACTTATGATAAGTACAGTGCTATTCCAAACAGTGGTATTCCTTTGGATGTCAGACTACATCATCTTTGATCTGACATAGCATATGCTATGTTGAGGTAAAACACAAAGGCTTGCTCCAGTAATGATTTCCAATAATCACTGCTGAGACCTAAACTTCAAAGAGAGGCATTGCGCTACATAAAGGCAGGTAGTGGGTATGCAACTTGGCTTCCATATATGCAACTACATTTCAGGTATTATGTGCTTGCGGCCAGATGGTATTGCCTCATGCAGTTCATCAGAAAATGCATCATGTATCATACAAGTGCAGAGTGATCCCTCAAATATTCGTTATAAAAGAAAGTTGATTTTTTTTTCAGATCTTGCCCTGGACAAAAAACAAAAAGGCAATACCATGTTTGATGTGAACTCTCATTTTCAAAGGACTCTATGATGCCATTCATCATTATTTCCTTGTTCCTGGATGTACCTGTTTATGCACTGACCAAGATTCTGACACAATAGAAAAGATAATCTGAAAAACAGATCATATATACACAGGTGACCATTGGTGTGTGGTTGTGAAAAATGCTAGAGTCATAAACCCATTTAAGGCCAAACCAACGACAACAGAAAGTTTCAGGTATTTTCAGTAGCTGAACAACAACATAGCTGGAAGTTGTGTTGCAGGAAATGGTGTTACCATTAATTGTAGGAAAATTGGTGCTCCAAAATTTGGTAGACAACGGAAGAATGACAAGGACTGGAACTCTTCAAAAAAAGTGCCAGGTAATTGCTCCAAAACCAAGATAGACACAGTGGCTGATTATCCTGATATGACTAAACTTTTTGAGGAAATATTCTATCCACACAGAAGACCTGATCAACCCTGAAGTTAAAAGACCTTGTTCCACTAATTCCATACACTTCCCTAGTTTTTCTTGGTGTTTAATGAAATGTTTACTAGTTCAGTAACTATCTGCACTCTTATCAAGTCCTATGTTAATTCACCTTACGGTATTGTGATTGGTCATAATATTGGAAAACATATACACATATATGTTATGTGTTTACCTTGTTTCATAATTTTCATTCAGTCTTAGATTACACATACCCTAGATGGCTTGGACCAGCAACTTTGCTGTGCATTGACTATTGATCTTCGTTATTATCGATACTGAACATTACATGAAACATACACAGGTAGTGAATTGTAAGGAATGACTAGCTAGTATGTAGCATATCAACATTACAGGATCAGGAGTGGAATTTTCAACAGTGCTTTTGATATGACTCATTTCATGACTGCAGCTATAATAGCAAGGATGTCTATGATGCATTAAACTCTAGCTTCCCTCAGTTTAGCTGCATATTGCCATGGGAACAGTTATTAGGTAATTATCTTCTCAAGCAAAGAAAAAGGAGTGGAGGAGGCAGTGAAGAAGCAGGACTTTGTGATTGAGTCACAAAATTTTTGTCAAAAAAGAAAAATATACTGCAGTGATGTGTGTGTGTGTGTGTGTGTGTTTTATAGTGGTGTTTTTGTTTGCTGAGATTTAGTGAAAACAAACTTTCGCTTTATTAAATATGACACAGTGCACATCAGTGTTTGATGGAGACTAGACTCGTAAATACTGCCAACCATTGAATACAAAAGTACAGGCTTCAGTTACTAAACAATACCAAAGATGTAAAACGAATCAACACTGCAGCATTACATTGGGTCATTGCAAATTTTTATCATTGATTTGGGTATGAGACCATCTGCAGGAAATGTCTATTGCATCAGCAGAGAAAGAGACTTTAAGCGTCCTGCAGCTATAATAAGAAATTAAACACACTGAATGTGATACTGACCTTTTGGGAAGAACTGACCTGTTAGCTTGGCTATCTCCTGTGGTACAGTTGAACACAGTTAGCAGGCGTGGAGCCCTAACCCGCCTGTTTCACAGTTTCAACAAGAAGAAGCTGATGCACAATAATAATATTGCTGTCTCTTCTTAAAACATTCTGAAATAAAAAATATAAATGATTTCAACAGTCTCATTGATAATTCACTTCATATAATTATATATAATTAAATACAGAAAGTCATTTCTGTTGCAAGAATGTATAATAAATTAATCATAAATTGTTATTTAGGAATGATACTATTGATATTTCCAAATAACTGAACCTTGAAATACCAAATACCCTTGAAAAGAGTTTGGGTCAGTATGCACTACAGACTTGTGCCTTGTGTGACTAAAATTTGGAATGGCTTCTGCTATCACAAATCTTACAACTGTGAAAATTACACAGTCAATTTTGTCAGTGTAAGAAAGGCAAACCCTTTAACCTCCAGACATTTTTGTGTAATGCACAGAGAAAAGTCAATCAATAGTGCTGATTATTTCAAAACTGCTCACTTCATAGTAGATTACAGTTACCATTTTTGGGACAGGAAACACATTTTTAGGGAGTGAATCACAATGATCATTTCAACAGTGCACAGTGAAATATTGTAAAAGTTATGAATACCAGTTGAAAGCAAGTCACATGGCCTATTAAGTCCTTGCATGGTTTTGCTGTGTAATAATTTTTGTTCACATAATGCCACATGAAATGAAAAAGCTTGATAAGTTCGAATAGATGTTGTTGGCCATCTTCTGTACACCCTTAATCCTTTAAATGCTCTGGATATGTTAACGCACATGCCTTTGTACCTGTCCATGTGTGCTCTGAATGTGTTTACGCATAGCACCAGTCCTTCTACCTGGAACTGAACGTGTCTACATGTAGACATGTTCAGAGTACAAGATAGAAGGACTGGTGGCTCATGTAAACAAGTTCGGAGCACACAGGAACAGGTACAAAGGCAAGCGTGTTAACACATCCAGAGCAGTTAAAGGTTTAATTTGGTAACCAGTGATTACTACTTCTTCCACTATACATGGAAAAAAGTAGCTTTTGTCACAGCATTTTAATAATGGTGAGGACATTTAAGACATCACTGAATAACAGTTATATTGATCAGTGGTGTAGCTCTGTGATGGTGGGGCACACAGGATTTTTGACATTGTCATGTGTTCTTTTACACTGCAATAAATGGTGATAGGAAGCAGTTTAAGGTTGTAAATTTAATACACATATAGTGAAGATTCTATGTATGTGTTAGCATTTTCTTAATAACCAAGTAGAACTTAGACACAACCACATTAATTGATGGTACAAAATACACAGTTGTGGAACTAAATTACAGCTGGAAGAACCTGTACAAGATACAGAAATTGCCCAAGACACAATCTCCCAGTAGGCAGATGACCTGGTTATTAAGACCATATCAGATGCAAAATGAGAATAAATAAGTTATGTGGATGGTAGCTTCAGGATATTTATTTTTCACTGACATGTTTTTAGTTCCATGAGCCAGCAGGCTCAGGTAGAACAGAATGGTAGAGAAATCATCAGTGAAGAATACTACCAGCTCATTTGGACAAGTGTAATCAGCATTGATTTTGAAGAGACACAATTGTCATTTGTCTGAAGTTTTTAAGGAAAGCCATGTAAAATTAAATATGGATGGCCAGTTAGCAATTTATATTGTCCTCTTCATTACTGTTCTTCCTTGCTGGTCTTTTTCTGTTCATGTTTTACCTCTCAAGGCATATTTTATTGTTATGTAAATTTAAGGTGGGGCAAGGAAAGGGGAAGAACTGATGATATCAGCAGCATCAGGACTCTATGCAGAATCAGCAGCAATGAGCGAAAATGTGGGGTAGACTGGTACTCAAACATGGGATCTCCTGCTTACTAGGCAGATACATTAATCACTGCACCATCCGGACACAGCATTTATTTCAAATGAGGGAACTTTCTCGGTGTGCTCCCCAGCCCACCCAGTGCCATCTATCTGCAGTCCCTGTCTGTGTCCTTTGTGCTCACTAAGTTTAGATTCCCGCAGGAGGTCAAACATAAATGTGCATTCTCACCTTAGATTGTGGATAATATCCTACCTCCTGTGGAAAATTAGTGAGTCTGGAGGACATGGACAGGGAATGCAGATACATGATGCTGGGTGGGAATGTGTGTTTGCCAGGGAATGTAGCAAGATTGTTGATGCATTTGTGATGAACACCGTGTCTGGTTGGTGCAGTGGTTAATGCCACTGCATAGTAAGGAGGAGGTCCTGGGTTCAATGTACAGTCCAACACACATTTTCATGCATCACTGCAATTCCACATAAATTCCCAATGCAGCCTCTTTCTGCATTTCCTCCTGTTGCCTTTCCTTTCTTCCCCCTCCACCATCAGTATACGTAATAAGTATCACAACCGCAGATTCTGCACGGTGTCTATTCTTTAGGACATATCCCAAAGAAAAGATACCACACACCCATATAAAATTATTTTATTGTGATATTTTTGACTGCTTCTATTCTACTTTCCACTTTATACTTCTACTTTTTCTTTTGGTGACTGATTATTTTTGTACATCATACTTATTTTCAGTTTCCATGTCTCCCTTGCATTTAGAATTGACAATATCATTTGGCAATTTTGCATTCAGAAGCTTAGCATAAGTTGCAAAACTTAGCCAACCTAGAATTTCGTAACCTTCTCAATTTTTTCCCTACTGGTACTTTATTTTAGACCACGTGTGTTTTTTTTTACATTCTTTTATAGTGAAGAGTCTCAATAGGACCAAACTGGGAGGTGGCAGGTATCAAAATTATGACAATATTGCACTGCAACTTACATTCTCCCCAATGGTTAGTAAGGAGGTGAGCAGTTGGAAAGTAAATCAAAAGTGTAATATTCACCTAGAACCACTAAAAATTGCCCCCTGTTCAGAGGCATTAGGGCAGTAGACTATACAACACAATCATAAGGAAAAGGGAGCATCAAAGAATTCTTGCGGTTCTATAGAGAATGGGAGTTCAAGATGTCATTTCATCAAATGGCAGCCAGGAAATAAGTTTACTTCCCATATATGCCTCATGATTGTGAAACCTGGAGTTTAAAGACCAAAGACAAGCTACGTATTGATGCACTGTGTTGCTGCAGACTACTGCACATGCAGTTCACTAAAAGAGGACAGATGTGTCCATTATGAGCAACTCATTATTTCCAGGCATCTTTCTTCTTGTGTCAAACAAAAATTCTCCAGTTGTTTGACCAGGTTTTGGAAACAGATGGAGAAAATAATCATTGAGGGAAAGATCAAGGACACGAGACCGAGGGGGAGAATAATTAGCAGGTGGGCAGATAGAATAAAGGTCTGGTCTACTACATCAGCAAGCTCTAAGAGAAGCTGGTAAGCATCCAGGATTGAAAGTTTGATTCATAGGGTCACAACGCCCTGTGACAATGATGATGACGTTCTTGATGAAGCTTTACTTAATGTACAAGACGTTATGCACATAACTGAGCCTTCCTACAGTAAGTTTTGTACTGTTTGCGATTTTTAACGTACTGTTTTTTTTTAAATTTGTGTTGTTTTTAATAGTTATGAAACTAGATATTGATCAAGACTATTGGCTTACGACGATTTTGAAGCATTTTCGCATATATCACTTAGAAAGGCAATTAAGGAAGGGCTATGAACGTGGCAGATAGTTCCAATTGCCAGTATCAAAAATTGGCAGTATTAATTACATATGAAACTTACCTGTAGTTACTTGGGATAAAACCAATTATATAAAAGATCAGATGTAAGTGTACCCTGTCAGACACATCAACTTAGCTGCACACTGTCTACAAACCGATACAGAAATGGCCGTAGCGAACCGAGGGGGAAAGCTTCATGCAATTTTCGTAGACTTCACCAAGGCGTTCGACACAATCAGTAGATCCATTCTACTGAAAAAACTGGAAATCTCCTTAGGTCCAAGACATTACCTATTGCCAGTCGTTAGAAACCTCCATTACGTTTTTTACAGACCGTTGAAACCACAATTGGAACGATGAGACACTTTCCATGTATGGAAGCTCGTGGCTAAATAGCTTCCCAATATATCGATTACATATTGAAGTGATTAATATCTAGTCAGTACCGACGATGTAGTGACATAGACGTAAGTGAAATTTGCAGAAATTTATGATTGTAGTACAACAGCAGTATGATGAACAGATGTACTGAAAGTGCGGTAACTCATAGTATGCTGGCAGTTAGCAGAACGTTACCGAATTTCGTAACTTTTGTTGAAATATTGTTTGTTTTCGCCAAACGTAAATAAATAACCCTATATGGTATCATCTTGTGTTACTCTACAAAAAGGAGCTGTTAGAATAATTACCAACAGTTCAAGGCTAACTCCTTCAAAGCAATTATTTAAACAGCTGAATATTCTAGTCCTACCGTGCCTCTATATACAGAAAAGTATAATTAATGTAAGAAGAAATATTAACAATTTCCAATCCAACTCGGATCTACATACTTACAACACAAGAAAGTGCAATGACATTCATATAAAAAGAGTTAATAAGGCTTTGGCGCAGAAACAAACAAACATACAAGGAAGCAGATTGTATAACAAACTACCGGCAAAGATAAAAGAAATAAAAACATTGTCTTCATTTAAAGAAGCAGTATTCAAAGTTTTAACGACCAGCTGCTATTATAGTGTAAAAGAATACCTAGAATAGCTTCATACTAAACAATTATATTTATGTACTCTGTGCCAATAGTAATTTTTATCTGACTGTTGCTATGATCTAAATAAATAATACGTACAAAAGTGCTATAATTATATGTGTTATATCTAAATATCAACTGTGTATTCTATGTAAAAAGTCTTTCTCATACATCAATGTAAAAAATCAAAGTTGTTCGTGCTACTGCAATGTGGTCTGATGTTATGTAGTCTACTATGCACATCTGTATTTTGTATTTATTGACGTAATCCATGCAATGTACTTTGTCTCTGGATGAATAAACTCCTACTACGAAACTGAACTGCATTGCAGCTGGAATGTAGCGAGCTATCACGCTGCATTAACCCAATTTTGCAGAAAAAAGAAGCTTCATAAGTAATGCTGAAATAGAGGGTTCTGCATACTGTGAACGATTTAAAAATCAGGCAAATGGGGCTGTTAGCGTGGGCTCTTCTGTAACAAGAATACTTAACCAAAAAAAAAAAAAAAACATTGCTGTGACACTTCACAAAATAACTATTAAGTACGTGGCACTGAAATTTTAGGGAATCTACGAAGAGCTGCACACCATCGTGATACATTGCAGGGAAACTCCTTTCTTGCCTGTCTCAAAACACTGTGGAGCAGATACAAATCATTTGACTGACGATGATTTGGTCTATTTCCGTAAATATTCGAATACCAGAGTTCAAAAGCCGATGGTTGATTCTCAGATTACAAGAAAAGAATTATTTTAAAAGTGTCCTGATTTACTGTACTGTTCGAGTCGTTGCTACCAATGACTGTAAAATTTGCTGAATTGCTTTCATCGCCAAACAATGATGTCCCAGCGAGGCATGTGGGAGGTGGCTTTAACGCTAGGAAAAGAAAAATAGCTATTTTCGCAACTGAGAGTGAGAGATGTGTCTGTACAATATCAGTTTGAAGAAAGCCGCATGTGACTGATATTTACCTATAGCAAGTGTATCTCAGATCCGTACGTCCAGAAATCTGAAAACCCCTTAGCCGCTATTCTCCTTCCAAGTAAAATGTGAGGTTGCTATTGTTTCTGCAAGCTAAAAGCAGCATTGCACATTTAATTCGCGATTTTTTCCTTCATATTACCAGCCAATGTAAAAACTACCCTCCGGTATTAAAAAGATGAATATAACCATCAGCCATGTGTATCAGAATTTTGCCTACGTACCTAACAGCAAAATTCATTAACATTTACACACTGGTAACTTATACAAACTGTACCTTCTCAATTTTAGTACATAGTACGTAGCGAGGGGCGGATCTACTTAGTATAAAGTGGCCGCATTCGTATGTTTGCTAATTAATAAACAGTTTTTCAATGCTTTTGAATTTTATTTTGTAAGAAAATGTTTGCTTTCCTCCATCCCACCGCCTTAGACGGTGTGTCGGCTGTTGAAATTTCCTAGCTCGGCTAACACAACTATTGTAGGCACTTACACGACCAGTGAAAATACAGTAAGCATTAAATTATTTCCTCATGAATAGTTTCATTCGTTATAAAATTAGCTGCAGTAGCAGGCCTACACAATACATCAGCGTGATTTTGGCCGAGAGGGCAACATTTCGCTAATCAATGACTCGGAGCAACCATTAAATAACTTCGCACTTAGTATTTTTAAGATGACTTCAGTTCTGACTTGGACAGATTTACGCTGTAACCTAATTTCGTCAGTTCCAGCTGCGTGGACAAGAGCTACGTATATTCCGTGTGGTGGAATGTGCGGCCAAAGACTGGCGAAAGGCTGAGGAATGATAAAAGGTTGCAGACGGGACTGCAGCGACGCGCAATTAAATTTCAGCCGCCGTCGTTCTCTTTACGTACTTGACATTAATACGGAAGACAATATAAATGCTTTAGTTCCCATAAATCTCACCTGTACGGCTGGCTGTCGCGGCGCGAGCGCTGCAGATCTGCAGAGGCCTCCGACGTCTGTCGCGTCTCGCGGAGGCTGCTGCCGGGCAACGGCCTAATTGTCGGCAGTCTTTTGTTCTCAGCCGTGAACGCGGTTAACGAGAAACGCACGGAAGAAACACTAAAGAAGTCAAGCATTTACGACTGACGTTAAATAACTGAAGCATCCAAAATGGAGTTCTCTTTTCAGCAACGTTTAGCTACACTGCATTTTCTACGACATTCTGAGCCCTTGACGGATCAATTCTTCTGTTACTTTTAACCTGCAGGTTCTTTCCTTTGATACTGAACTTACAGTGCCTCTTGCATCCGAACGTGTAATTCAAGTAATAAAATGGGTTTCCTTGTTCCATTTGAGTGCTGCTTTTCAACGCTACAACATACTACTTTCGTATAAGGTTGCAATATTTCCTTTTGTGCAATCAAAAAGTATTACATTCCTGCATGAGTCATTTTTTGTTTAGGTTTTAATAGGAGATGAGAATTGTTTTGTGAAGAGTTTTCAAGAAGAAAAATTCTACTATTTTACAGAAGTACAATATAAATGTAATTCAGTTTGTGGCTTGCCTTCTTGCGTGTATCCAGGCTCCGACATGGTTATGGCAGAGAGATGCTCGGCCGATATTAGTCTGTTGGAAGGTGGAGGAACGGAGGAAACGAGGCATAATTTCTTACAAATAAAACTCAGCGTCAATTTAAGACCGTTTATTGATTACCAACGTAGGCCTGCTAATGCTACCACTTCGTGATAGGTACGGCTGCTGGCAACCTCCAATGTTCGTAACAGAGAGAGAGTGGTTCGTATGAGATGTGAGTATATTATTTTGCTGTCAGACAAGCTACAGCCAGATAATATGCGAATACTTTGTGTAGAGCCTATTCACATTTGGAGTAGTTTTTGACATTGGCTGGTAATACCAATTGAAGTTACAGTATTGATTTAGCCCTGTGGAACTAAGAATCTTGTGGCATTTTCAGTTGTAAGGAGAACAACAAAACAATAGTTTTCCGATATCGGGACAAAGTCTTTGGTGTACAGTTGCTACTGCTGTAAACATGTTATCTATAGATACAAATAATCCAGCTGAGGATGCTTGGTTCTATTTTCCGAAATATTCGAACATCACAGTTCTGAAAACGAAGGTTAATTGTTCTCCGACTGTAAGACAATTCTTTAGGCTGGCCGCTGTGGCCGAGATGTTTTAGTCCGGAACCACACTGCTGCTACGGGCGCAGGTTCGAATCCTGCCTCGGGCATGGTTGTGTGTGTTGTTCTTAGGTTAGTCAGGTTTAAGTAGTTCTGTCAAGGGGACTGATGAACTCAGATGTTTAGTCCCATAGTGCTTAGACCCATCTGAACAATTCTTTCAAGAGGATCCTCATTTACTGAGCTGTTCGTGTCGTTGTTACCCACGACTGTAAAATCCGTCAAATTGGTGGTCCCAGCGAGGGATACAGGGAAGTGGTCGTAGCAAAAGAAAAATAGTTATTTTCGCAACTGAGAGTGTGGGACGTATCCATAGAATGCTCGTATTAGTTTCCAGAAAGCCGCATGTCATCTATATTTACCTGTAGAAAGTGTATGTCACAGGCATCCGTCGCAAGCTCATTCGCCGCTATTATCTTTGCGATTGAAATACCAGGTAGCTCTGGGTACTACAAGCTTCAAGTGGCTTGGCACAATTTTTTCCTCATTTGACCAGCCAATGTAAAAATTTCCCACCGTTATTAAAAATGTGAACGTAGACAATAGCCGTGTGCATCTGAATTTCATCTACCTAAGAGCAAAATAACATTTACATACCGATAACTTACACACATTTTTATTTTCTCAGTGTCAGTACATTATTGGTAGCAGGTAGGTCAACTTATTATAAAGTGGTGGCATTAGATTGTTTACTGATTAATAAAAAGTTTTTCAGTAGTTCTGAGTTTTATTTTGTAAGAAACAGTTTCCTTTCCTCACCCCAAACCAGGGTGTAAGAGTACCGTTGAAATTTTCCTTTCTCAGCAAACATACTGTTGTAGCCACTTAAATGGCCAGTGAAAACCTTGGAAGCTTTATCTCATTATGAATAGTTTCTTTCTTTTTAAAATGACGTACAGTGGCAGGTCTACACATTACAGCGTGGTTTTGGCTGAGAGAGAAACATTTTGGTAATCACTGACTCGAGGCAACCATTCAAAAGCTTTCGTACTTAATATTTTTAAGCTAACATCAGTTCTGACTTGGACTGGCTTACGCTGTAACTTTCGTCAATTGCAGTGTGTATTTTATTTTACTTTTTTCATTTTCTACATTTAGTTTTTGCAGGACCAACAACCTCTTTTATATGTGTATATTTTCGTAAACGTTTATTGAAAAGCTGTCGCAGTTGCAGTACATATGTTTGGCGACTAGTTTCGAAGCAAGTGGTTCAATCTGAAGCATGACCTACTGAGAATGCAACGAAAGCGCCTGATCTTAATAACCGCCATCAAAATGCCAAAGGGGTTTACAAAGTAATTGTAGATGACTATCAGATTTAACATGTGCCTATTTAGCAAGTCAGAATGAAACCGTTTGATACTGACTTGCTAAATAGGTACTAGTTGAATCCGACAGTCAGCTACGATTAATTTTTAAAGCGTGTATAGCCATTTTGATATTCGTTATTAAGATCAGGCACTTCTAGTGCAGCCTCCATGCTTGAGATTGAACCAGTTCGTTCGAAATAGTCGCCAGGCATGTGTACTGTTGATAAATACTTCCCGACTTTAAAAAATGGTAGCACCCATAATGAAAGCCTCTTTTCAACACTGTTTCGCTACAATGACTTTTGTACTACATTTTGTGACTATTGAAGTTGTCTGAAAGCTGTGTTAGTGAACAACGGAATTTTGTTGGCAACAAATCTAATTGGTTATCCAGTGCTCTCGAAGGTGACACGGGCCAACTTGTAAAACTGTTGGGAGCTGTGAATGGTAGTGAACACGATTGAAATACGTCAGAGTTCAGTCATACTTCTTGGCCTGCAGCTCGACTGTACAAGATATTGCCCTTTTCTGTGCGAGTGTGATAACTAACATTAGGCTTCCCATTACGTAAAAAAAGACTGGCCACTCCTCTTAGACTTCTTCCCTGAAAACTGCGGTGTCGCCAGCGATGAATAAGACGAACATTTCCAAGTGATACCCACAATGTAAAAACGATATCAGAGCCATGGGAGCAATTTTATGCTTACTGATTATTGTTGGACGATCGCTAGAAATGTTCCAGATCTACAGTACAAGAAAAATACAAAACCGCACGTTTGTAATATCTAGATAAGTTGTTTTTATCACTTCCACTTATTTCTCACGAACACTAGATAAATCAGACCCATTACAATCTCCTTAAAATCGAACCAATTCAGGATTTTTATTGTAATTTGCGTATTCAGTTCCCTCGATTTCATATGCAAATTAACTTTGTTTCCAAAGCATGAAAAAAGTTAAATTTTGTTGTCCCGTGTTATTATTGTTATTAATATTATTATTATTACTGTATTATTACTATTATTACTTCTTTTTCCAAACAGGTAGGAGCCGGCACTTCCAATGCAGCAGGCATGTACCATTGTTAACAAATTGACGATGTTTACATGCCGAACACTTGCAGTATGAGAATATCAGTGCCTTTACCACTGCACATGGACATGAACAGAAAAAGTAGACCAGGTCTAACTTGGAACATGTGCCATGTTGCACAGTGTGATCGACGCATACTAATTAATGGAAGTGTCTACTGGTAAGCTGGAGTTGTCTTTCAACTAATTGCTCTGTCAGATGTGATTTTTCTTTTTCCAGAACTAAGCAATCGCAATGCTATCTATTGCAGAATACGAACAAGTTTTCGCTCTAATCGACTATGTTGCATTCGCTTTTTCTCTCTTTGCATTGTAATAACGTGATCTTTTACGTGTAAATTGTCTGCACTTTACCCCACATGTACAAGTAGTAGTAGGAATGGCGTTGCGGCACCTCCCCGGGTATTTTTTTGAACTCAGTGTAACAAGTCGCCATCGATGGTTGAAAATAATACACGTTTATTAAAGCTGGGATCACTCGCGTAGCTAACATGACGCACCACCTTGAGCCCTCCTGTAATAGCACCATAAGCTACCATTCACAAAGGATGCAACAAATTTTGTGTAGTTTCACAGCTTTCAGTATGGTTTCAGTTGAAATAATATGGGTGGATATTAATGTTATAGCGTATGTTATGTTATTACAGCTGTGATCAAGAGTTAAATACAAGTAAGAGTAAATCCAAATGTTGTAGCCAAAAACAGATTTCATGAAGGGACAAATCAGAAGCCACAAACACATTTATAAAAGAAATAACACTCAAAGATGAAAATGCTGTTTGCTATGGTAAACTTTTCAACAGCTGCCAAGTAAATATCACTTGAACTCACACTACTCTTCCAAGATTTTAGAATGGTATTGGTTTCCTGAATAACTAACTTGTAGTTTAATACATGCCACATTACACACGGTTACTATTTCCCCAATTATAATCCAGAATGTATCCAGTGCTTGCACTCACAAATCATAACTCGCATCATTGGTTACATATTATTTATTTAATGCCATTTCACACTGGCCGTCATGGCATTGTCACGTCATGGCACCAACATGTCAAGGTGTATTGACACTGTCCGTCTTGTCATAGCATGTCTAGTCAATTCAAGTCACATGATATCAACTCACATAACTGTCATCAACTGTTTTT
This sequence comes from Schistocerca gregaria, assembly GCF_023897955.1. Classification (NCBI taxonomy): domain Eukaryota; kingdom Metazoa; phylum Arthropoda; class Insecta; order Orthoptera; family Acrididae; genus Schistocerca; species Schistocerca gregaria. The sequence continues at coordinate 543,710,579 of NC_064931.1, forward strand.
TTTCTGGGGGAGGGGGTGAATTGCAATCTTTGCAATGATATTTAAATGTTTTTGTTGCAAAAAGTGCACTTACACAACACAGAAGCTCATATACGTGGAAGCTGGAACCCACATTTGTACGAAAATGACAAACGTTCATCACATTTTAATTGCTGATCAACATACATACCTAATAATTTTGTGCTAGCTACAGGCGTTTTGGTCTCATATTGTACTTTAAAGCTTATTGCATTAGGTTTTTTACTTATATAGAAGTACTTGTTATCAGTCTCTTTTATATTAGGAGTAACCATCTGGGACTGATATAAGTGCCTTGTTAGCTTTTACTTCTAACATTTCTGGTGTCCTTCTTTCAATTTTTATATTGCTGTTGTCAGCAAGTAACACTCTTCATCTCCTGTGACCTACGATGGGAAGCCATTAATGTATGTGGTAGGTGGAAAAGTTCATTGAATGGAATAGAAATAAGTGACTCACGTCAAGGAAACTTTTTTATGTTTCAATGTTGTCTTCTGTATACTAACACATTTGCCCCAGTGATGTTCCAATGCCTTTCTTGTGTCAGCTACCATGGGAGTCAGCACAGACACCAACAAGGAAGGATAGAGGTTGTGATGGTTGCTGGCAGGAGTGCAAAGTCGTCTGTACAAAACACTTGAAGATTCCTGTAACACTTTATTTCTACAAAGAAGAGAACCATAATTTAACTTGTAGTCTGCAATCACAATGAGCTGACCAGTGATGGGCTGCATGTTAAATCAGTGTTGACAGGGGGTGCCGATTCTGACTTCCTGAGGGTGTGCATTGGCACTCTTTCCATTAACATGTGGGTCACAGCCATCTTGATGTCATTTCATGGTACTGCTCTGCTCTGTGTTCAGACAATGCTTTTGGACTGCACTTTCCCCCTCGAAAATGCTGCACAATTGTTGTGTAGGGAGCCATCGTACAGAAACAGGTGATGGAAGAGGGTAAGGAAGCTGTATGGCAGGGGAAGCCACAATTGGGACCGACACAAAGCCCCTGGGCAAATCTTCAACATTTTTCCAGTGCTCTGAGAGAATGTGAGTTGGAAAACCCTGCAAAGGTGTCCATTCAATGATGAAAAACGGAGATAGCAGTGATGACGACAGGGTCCGTTCCGTGGTGAGCACCGGCATGAGTGCTTGGAAGGTGAGCTGATGCAGTGTTGAGGACAATGGGATCCAGCTCCACTGGTTATGCAGGCAGTGCTGAAGAGGCATCCAGTTGCAACCATACCAGCCACAGGATACTGATAGGATGTGAATCTGGGTACAGAAAATATGTGGAACATTCTCACAAGTGACAAGCATGAATCTTGTTCTGATGGAGGCACAGCAACCCATCAGGTCCTCAAGTTAAATATATGCAAGCACACAAACTTCAAAGAATTGTTCCCCTCTTCTAGCACCTGGTGCAACCAAAAACTCTGACAAGAGTGGAAGCATTAGGCACAAAGCAATATTTGTAGAGCACAGGACATGCCATGCACTACAGTGAGTGCACCAACTGGAGCGGTGTGCGGTGGCACTGGCACTGTAGAAGCCCCTCCAGTGATGGACCAGCAAAGTCAGTATGCTCTCATTGCCATGGTGATTGCACTTTGGCCAAGCTAAAAACATTTGTGGTGGAACCAATAGAGTCTCAGGTTAAGTGCTACACTGTGACATGATATGTTCAGTGTGGGTATCCATGACCGTCCAAGAAAGTGCCAATGTGCATACAATTCCCCAATGTCCTTGGTGAAGCAATTGCAACACATCTTTTTGCAATGCTTTAGAAATATGCACACACAATTGCCCAGAGTCATGTTGCAATAAAATTATGCTGTGCTGGATGGAGAGGCTATGCCTATGAGTAAAATATTGGCACACAAAAGAATTGTGTATGTTTTTCACTGAACAAGGCCAAGCAGTAGGGATAAAATTCAGGTCAGGGACTTCTTCTATGGTATGTGCATTTTTCTTATAGTTCAGGGCAAAAGTTTTTAAAAGTTCAGTACCCTGTGCATCAAATTCAGAGTAAGGACCAACAGGAAGGTGAGAAGGAGCATCAGCATTTGTATGCTTTGATGTGGGTGATACAATATTTCATACTGATGCTGTGACAACAAGAAAGCAGCTTCAGATCTGTGCATGGTGGTACAGATGAAACAAAATCTCAAGTGGCTTTTAATCCATCACTAGGCAAAACTTCACAGTAATCAGATAATGGTGAAATGCCTTATACAGTAGTGAGCAGTTCCATCTTGATTTTGGTGTAGTTCCATTTAGTCTTGGTCAATAACTTGATAGCAAAAGTAACCAGCCTGTCCTGTGAACAGAATCTGTATGAGAGCACAGCTCCCTTTTCCGAAACCACAGTCTTATTGGGGTCAAAATGAACAAGGCACCTGTTACTCAACAAGGCAATTTTAAGTTTATGGAGTGTGTCCTGACACTCTAAGGTCAAACAAAAGGCACATTCTTCTGGCACAAATGTTGCAGTGGAGCCACAACCTGTCTATACAGTAGGTACAATATGTCAACTTCTCACAAACTGACAGCAATTCTGTCTTGTTCTATGAGGTCCTGGATGGCCAACAAATATGATTGAAGGGAATGAACACCTTGGCTATTAAAAAGGTGGCCTAAGTACTGAAATTCAGTCTGGAAAAAGGCACAGTTGTCCTGGTGACACTTCTAACGTGCAGCTGAAAGTACTTGAAAGAGCATATGAAGGTTACTGATATGTTCCTCTAGTGAACATTCTGGAACCACATTGGCATCCACGTAATTTGAACAATACTGAACTTTTGTAGTAAGCTATTCCAAGTGGTGTTGGAATATGCCAAGTGTGGAAGAATTGCCAAAGGGTATGCACAAAAATTGGAACAACACTAAATGTGTATTGATTACAAAATCTTTCTGAGATCCACAATTACCAGAATTTATAAATACACATTGTGTAAGTCAGTTTTAGAAAAATGGTGATTGGCACAAAGCCTGTGCATCAATTCCTCAGGGTGAGGCAACAGATAAGTATCAATTATTAATTGTGGATTCACTGTGAATTTAAAGTCAACACAAAGACGAAGTCTTCCAGAAGGCTTTGGTAAGACTGCTCACGGAAAAGCCTATTCACCGACCTGGAGAGGAGCAGTAACACCACTGTCTTGCCATTCTTTAAGTTCACTTGGAACATTTTCTCTAAGTGCATAATGGATGGGATGCACCAAGAACATTTGGGTTGCACATTGTCTTTCATTTGTAATGTGCACCACAAAATTATTTTTTCTGCCACATCCAGAAAATAAATCAGGAAGCTTCTCTATCAGTTGAGTAATGCTGTCTTTTGGGCTGAAAGCAGAAACTGAAAGTACATTGTCCTGAATACAAGGACTAAACAGATCAAATAAATCTCACTCAGCAGTATCTTCACAGTCTTGCTAACGCAAAATTGTAAATGTCACTGTTCTAGTGTGAAACTGTTATACGCAGTAAGTTGCATGCAATATTTTGTCAACTGTTGTGGGCCCAACTGTTCATTAGTGGCTCGATTATGCAGTATAACGGAAGTGCCAGTGTCTAATTGAAGTTGCTTACAGCATCCAGCACTGACAAAATTTACAGAGAGTTTATTTGACTGTCACTGCACAGCACTCATGTGGGGTGAAGGAACATCCTGAGTTTGATTGTTACCAGTACTGGTAGCTGGTTTAGATAAATCTCCATTCATTGAGTGAGCTTACAAGAGTGAATGTGGGTGGAATTCTTTTTCTGTTGCAAGCACACAAACTGTATGTGACCTGTCTTTCCACAAGCAAAGCAAGTCATATTCTATGAAGGGTAATGTTGTCTTTTATGTGTGGAAGGCAGCGGGGACATGATTTCACAGCAGACACACTCGTTGAAATTACTTTACTCTGGCCACAGCAAGGTAGCCTATTTGTGTGTGGTGGTCAGTTGCAAGGCCATAATTGTTTTACAATTTGCATCACACTGCAAATTCGAGCTACCTCAATGTTTTGCATGGCATATCATGAGCCTTGATGTTCAATAATTTGTTTCAATTTAGAATCAAAATGTTTGAGAATTTCTTAATGAATGCTATTGTCTGGCACATTGTTTGTACTTGCATCACAGATAGTACTGTCCACAGCTACAATGAAAAGGACACTCTTGTGTCAAACCCTGAGGTTCAGTGATCCGCTCACAATATGGTCATTCTAGCTTTTTCCCCAAGAAAAAGAACTCACAATGAACTGCAATAACGTGTACCTGATTTTCATGATACTTAGTGAGGGAGGAAACAATCTTCAAAATCTAGCAACTCCGGCATACTAGTTGGGAATGACTTCTGGGTGAAGTGGTAAACTCCTGTGCCAGCCGTTGACAAGAAATAATGAAGTACCTCACATATGATGTTAGGTGCAATGAGCAATGAACTGAACATAGTACTCATACCATTCTTGTTGTTTCTCATCAAAAGGCAGTAATGCTGGAATGCATGGGGGTTGTAATGTGGTGCTGGACTAGAGGGCATTTTAAAGAGAGAAGCACCACAAAAAATTATATGTAGAAGCCAGGCAAAAGAAAGAACAATTAGTTGCAATGAACTTCTCAAAGAAAAGGGAGACATATTAGTCCAAATCTGCGCCAGAGTGAAGTACAACGAACTTAGGTGACAGGAATCCAAAATCATCTAAAAAACACTTGAAGATTAATATAACACTTTATTTATACAAAAAAAAGAACTATTACTTAACTTGTTGTGCCTCCTGTGTGCAAGTAAACAGACAATCTATTACTAATCACAGAATGCAGGCAAAGTATTGTCTTTCCAATACTCAGTACTGATGTTCTTGAAGTCTGTGTCCAAACTGGGCTGACCAACCATAGGTCATTGGTGAAATCAGCATTGACAGGAGGAGACAAACTATTGAGTTTCTGGAGGTGTGGCATATGAGACAGTACCTACTTGATTCTGTTTTCGGCACTGTGCTGATCAATGTGTGATTAGTGCTTTAGGACTGCATAGCCTTGTTCTCATCTCAAAAATTAGATCCCTTATGCCTGCAAAAACTTTGGCTGTCAGTTCTTTTTATGTAGACAGTCTCTGTCCACCATGTAAAATATTGAGCTTAAGGAAGAAATTGAAGTCTGATGGAGCCAAATAAGGCAATAATTCGAATCTTAGTTCATAGGATTTTTTCATGGCAGCAACATTGGTATGAGTATGTACACACTGTCTTGATGAATGATGACTTTCATTCTAGCCAAACCTGACCTGTATTCACATATTTTTAGCTGTAATTGGACCAGAAAGTTGGCATGGTATTATCCTGTAATGTTATGTCCACAGTAAACGTAATCTATCAGCAGACGTCCTTCTGCATCTCAAAAAGATAACGCCATTACTTTCCTGTTGACTGAATTGCATTTCATTTCTTCAGTAGTGATGAATCGTTATGTCTACAGTGCTTTGACTGTTGTTTTGTCTCTGAGTTGTAGTAGTATACCCACTATTCATCTGTGATCACAAACTTGGCACAAAATTCCTGTTGGTTGCTCTGAAAAGAGGCCAAACATTGATCAGTCATTTCCATAACAATGCATTTATGATCTTCCACTAAAGAGTCATGACACCTGTCTAGCAGACAGTTTCCTCATGTTTAATTCTACTGTTAAAATGTGATATGCGCCTAATCACATGACATCACTATATCTTTGGCAATTCCTTGCACTTTCAGTTGGCATTCCTTCCTGATAATTTTGTGCTGTTTTGCAGTTATTTCTGGGTATATCTTGATGGATTGTTTCATGGTGTTAGCAGAGGCACTTGCCTTAGATGTCTGCTGCCATAGCCCATTAATGCCATAATTTGTCACACTGTCCTAATGGAAACATCTGTCGTATATCCCACATTGATTTGCGCAGCTATTTCAAGCAGTGTTCCTTGTCTGTTAACAGTAGCAACTTTACATAAATGCCACAGCTCTCCATCATTAAATGAAGGCCATTAGCCACTGCCTCACCTGTGATGAGAGGTAATGCCTGACATTTCGTATTCTTGGAACACTATTCATACTGTGGATTGTGAAATACTGAATTCCCTAATGATTTCCTAAATGGAATGTCCCATGTGTGTAGCTCCAACTAATATTCTGCATTCAGAGTCTGTTAATTCCCGTTGTGCAAACTTAATCACATTAGAAATCTTTTCACATGAATTACTTGAGTACAAATTACAACTCCACCAATTAAATTTACTTTTATATCTGGTGTACACGATACTCCTATCATGTGCATATGTGCTATCCCATTGCTTTTCTTACCTCAGTTCCTGTTGAAATATCTGAAGTTCTATAACATGTATGTAACCCACCACTTCCATTATAGAGTTTTGGAGTATATGCCTCTGAGTCAGTTCAGATGTTGGGTGACCAGAGGCATACACTTCAAGGTTTGAAAATTATTCCAGATAATGAAAGTGGATACAATGAAATCAATATACCGACAGCATTTACTCTTGGGATATGATCTTCAGTATGATAAACTGTTGACAACTACAGCTGTAGAGTGTTTTCACATACTAGCTCACTTAACAACTGTGAACAAGTTCTCAGTAAACTGAAAGTACGTCTACTACATAAACACAAGCTTAGTGAAGTTATTTTGTCTACTCATACAAGACAACTGGACAGGAAATCCTGGAAGAGTAAGGTCCATCTGTAACCTGACAATTGAGCAGTGCTCACAGTCAAGAAAATCACTTTTCCCAGAAGAGCTCTTTGGCTGCCTTACAGAACGACTAAGTTTCCTCTCTGGCAGTGTAGAACAGTATGCAGATATTTATGTATATTACGTCCATGTGCATTTCTTGTGTTAGTGTTACTAGTGTTTCATGTAGTGTTACTGCTTTTAGGGTACAATAAACAACCCCAGTATATGTCTTGTGTGTTGTGTCATCAGTGGCTGATAAGGCCCACTGTGGAGGATGAGCATAATTTCATGGACCATCCTGCAGTTTCTTCTTTTGATGTAGTGGGGTAATCGAATGGGGAATAACCTGCTCCACATTCAGTTTGCAAATTTTTGTAGGAAGGAAGTCCCTGAACACAATCTGACAACCTAACTTCCCTCATGCTTCTACTCCAGATATTCCGCTTTCAGCCTGTTACACCCACTGAATACAATTCATCCATTAATAGGGCTCTATGGCACTTAGATGAGGTACACACGTTTAATATGTGTTTTCAACCCACACCATTAAAATTACACATTAATTGTAGGCTGTCAAATCAATATTTTTGACAGCATGCAGTTTTCCATACTTTGCAATGCAGGAACTACTGGGCCTAGAGAAAAAAGTTAATAAGTACTTTTCTGTAGGAAATTTAATGTAGATTGATTTTTCACTGGGAAACGTTTTCCATAGGCCCCATATTTTGTTATTTATTTGTGAAAACATACGAAAGAAAACTTTTAACATCTCCCCCCCCCCCCCCCCCCCCCCCCCCCCCGTAAACCACGCTGCTGTTTGTGACACTATCTTGTAACACTGTACAAAAATTTGTGACTGCATCTTTTCTTTTCTCTAAGCAACCTTTTTTTTTGTCTGCTTACCAGCCTAAGAAAGTCATCTGCACCATGGATCTCTACCCACAGAACTGACACGTCATGTGATTACCCATAAAGGGTGACCTATTATTATGTGGCAACATCATTGTCCTAGCACTGATATGTGGTGATTGGTGATGACTCTGAAGTTTTCAAACTATCATCATAAATGGGAAACAGTGCTGCACCTAACACATCCCCTTGAGGTGATCCAATGTTCAGTTGTACTGTATCTGAAAGATATTTCACCATGTAGTGACTGCAACTGACAGTAACACAGTTCAGCCTCCTATAGTACTGCTACCTAATGGCCAAATTGTAAACATACAGCACTGGCCCGAACATGGCACTGGTTATTCAAGCAGCAAGCTTAAAGCATTGCCCAGTGTGCAACAGTGCTAGTATGAGGATGCGCCACTCCACATCAAAATATAATACTTGATGCCAAGTGGTAGAGGCTGAGAGTTTTGAGTCCAATTTAATTCAACAATATTTTCATCCAACTGCACACCCAATTTAAGTGTATGATTCAGAAGTTTCAGATGTGATCCTATTGCTGTAACTTCACTTTACCTGTGTATAATGCTTAATCATAGAGACACAAGGCAGAATGCACTGGTTTTTTATGTGTCTTGTGATGGTGTCATAATTTTAGTGGCCACTTGTGTGATGGGGCCTGTTGTGGCTTCAGTGGTAGCATAAATACTGGTCACTTTAACAATGGGATGTGTTAATTAGGTGTCACTTATTTTCCAAATTCAGTATTTTTCAGTATTCGCCATCCAGTGTTGTTTGAATGATTCTAAAACCATGCCTGTACAAAATTCTGTTGCAGTCTAACATTAGAAAAGTTCCAGATGAGCTGCTTCATGTGCTTTTGCCAATCTGGCTGCCTCGGCAGGCATGTACCAGCCTTGCAACTGAGCAGACACTTGCACTGAAGAATTAGCGTCCTGCAGTGACACTGTTGCTGTGGCCCCAAGTGCATCCTCGTGTTCTCATGCAGCTCAAGTTGCCACTACTAACCCAAGCAACGCTGCCTCTGACATGATAACTACACCACCTTTCTGCACAGTGGGTTACAGTTCTTCAGTAGCCACCTGGTCAGCCAGTAATTCCAGCTGCTTATGGCCCAGACTGAAACCCTCACAGCCCAAGTGTCTAGAGGTTATGCATAGCCAGCTGCTGTTCCCACACCACCTAATCCTCACCAGCACACTCATGAATGTTGTCCTTCCAAAGTCCACCCCACTATGTGCTGGAATCACTCCAACTTTGGCAAGCAAACTTCCCAATCTCATCCACTGTGGAACTACAAAAATGCCAGCAGCATCTTCAAATGAGGAGAAACAGTTGTCACACTGCCTCAAAGTGATTTTTCATCTTGGACAGAAAATCTGACCCTTGTTTTCTTATATACATATGGTCTGACTTGCACGACTCCCCCCACACACTGCACTCATTGGGTGTTGGCCAACACTATTTTAGCAGCCAGCTCCCAACAACTTGTCTTTCACCACTTGTGGTGCCTATTCTTTCCAGTTTGATCTAGGATTGCAATGTACCTTCAGCTGTGAATTCGCCATCACAATTGTCACAGAAACAGTCATCGGTGCTGATTTCTTAACAAATTTTCGGCTGCTCCCTAGCATTCCTGCCTCTATCTCCCTAACAAGGACCAAAGTGGCATAACGGTGGGTTCTGTAGCACTCTGTAAAACTTTGTGCTGATGCTAATGCATACTGCAGTAGCAGGATCTTCTTGACCATTATCCAGCTATCACACTCCCACCTGGAGCACCAAGAGAAGTATGACACAGCATAATGCATCACTTACACATCACACCTGGCCCTCCAGTTTTCAGCAGACCATGACACCTCACACAGGAGCAACTTGTTGCTGCTAAAGCCGAATTCGAGATTATGCGTTGGAATGGCCTCATTTGTCATATGAACAGAACCTGTTGTTGTTGTTGTGGTCTTCAGTCCCGAGACCGGTTTGATGCAGCTCTCCATGCTACTCTATCCTGTGCAAGCTTCTTCATCTCCCAGTACCTACTGCAACCTACATCCTTCTGAATCTACTTAGTGTAGATTGTAGAGACAGCATAAGAAGGTCCCTGACAGCTCTGTTGCCAGCTTTCACCTGTGAAGCACTAACAGCTGCAGGTGACAACAGCAGTCATCTACTGAGGTGTTGCCACAGAGATGTTTACAAAATGGCATTATGATAATGGTTGAGAGAGGCCAGTGATGGTACCATACCTAGCCCACTGCAACTGTCAGGGATCAACTTACAGCAACTCAACTGCATTCCTCTCTTCTCCACCTCACACTGAGAAAGGGTATTTCTTGACAAATTTGGGGCAAATATTGCACTCCTAATGTATGCACCAACCCAGCCATGTGTGCTGTTCAACAGCTTTGCTACTTCAACCATTGCTCTAAGCTGCACTTCAGTATTCTTCACTGAATTAACTCATTCATCCAGGTACCAGTCACCATAGGAAACAGTCCAAAGACAGCCTTCAACACACCCTTTGGCCTGTTTGAATCATATTGAACATCATTTTATCTCCAAAATTGTGCATAAATGTAGCACAAATTCATTGATGTGTAGTTCATGACTTTTTACTTTCCCTACCTTAACTCTTACTGGCACTTTCTTCTTCACTGTAGCAACACTGAACTGTTGACTTCTGAGAAGCTTATGTATTCTCAAATAGTGTCTTACCTTCACAACAAAGTCATCACCAAATGATAGTTTGGGATTCAGAAGAGATGTCCTACTGAGAATGACATTTACATGTTCACTAGCCAAATTTTATAGCATTAAATAATAAAATAGTTCTGAAATTACAATTAAATCAATACCATTAACTGCTGATGGGCAGGTGCAGGTGAAAGTGTGTGCCAAAACCGGGACTCGAATCCGGAATCTCCTGTTTACATGGCAGGCGCACTATCCCTCTGAGCCACAGAGGATAGTGTAACTGCGGGGATTTATTGCCGGCACGTCCCCTGTGAGACCCACATTTTCAACTTATAGTCCACACACTACATTCATAGTGCTCCTGACATTATATCCATTACTTGCGTCAGAACAAATGCCGTCTTCATATAAGAGTTCTGGTTGATATTATCTGTTTTCTGTGACCTATCTGTGGAATTTACTGTGTGAATCACGGTATTTTCTGAAATAAAGTGACATTTTATGGTATTGATGATACATGTAGGCAGCGTAGTCCAGGGACATAATTCTGACAGGGGAAAATCAAATATTTCTTTTAAGTCGAAACAATATGCCAGCAAATATACAACAAGCAAATAACAGTAGTACTGCAGGTTGTATACACTCTGGAGCAAATTGATAAAAGCCAGAAATTTTTTTGGCTTCTGGGAGTTTTCATTTGATTAGTTTTCAGTTAAATTCTTGTAATTTTGATTGGCAGTAATAGGTACCTCTAACAAAAATTTTTACTTTAGGCCACTGCTGCAGAACAATATTTCAGCAATTATAAAAAATAAAAAAAAGCCAGTGCACACACAAGTTTCCTTTCAAAATGTCTTTCTCATGGCCCTTGTTTCAATCAGTGTGATGTTACAACTGCTTAACTTTGTAACAGGTTGTGGGAAAATATAATGAATGGTGGATGGAGATGTATTACTTTCAAAATATATTTCTTTTTATACAAGATGAATTATGTTGTGTGTGAGAACATGCAACGCATTTCTTAAATCACAGAGCATTAGACACTCATTCACAAATTAACAGTGAAGACCAGACATTTATGCTGTGATGTAGGATTTTACTGCCATATTTGTGGTTTGGTATATCTTAAAGCGTAAAGCAAGTTGAAAAACATCAAGTTTTAAGGTTAGTTTTTCCTATTTATTTTAGTTCTTTCATAGATTATAAATTATGCAATAACACTGGCAAAAAGTTTAATTGTCCTAAAAAGGAAAGTGGGAGAAGCAGGTAACCCATGAAACATTTGACACCCAGCAATGAAATTTATAGTAAGGCTTGTCAGCAATATTCAGTCACACAATTTAAGCTGTGTTCTTAGGATGCTGCATAATCATAAGATCATAAAAGAAAAACAGCAAAAAAATTTTGAGGACTAATATTATATGTCAAAGCTTAGCTTTTCTTGCAGCTATGTTGCATGTATATTAGTTTAAATAATCAACTTTTCCTATTTGTGTGTCTGCACTACTTAACAGTAATGTCACTATTGGGGGAGTACATCACGCGCCCTGTGCTCTGAATATCTGCTGTCAGAGGCTTGCAAGATCATGTGACATGAACTATGACTGTCTCACAAAAGCAAATCCCAAACTTGATTTCAGCATTTCAGTAGTTACCACGCTGTATTTGCAGGAGTTCCATTATACTTCCATAATGCAAACGTATACACTGTAAATGTTGCTGTGCATTAAAGATCTTTCCAAAATGCATTGTTTTTTTGCTGGATTTCATTTTCCAAAGTGCCGGGAAATACTTAGCCACTGTATAACACATTCACCATTCAAAGAAATGACAAGATTCACAGCTCTGAGCCAATGTATATCGTCATACCAAAAATTGTACTTTTACCAGAGTTACAGTGTATTTTCACCTTGGAAATAGTGTATTTTTAACTGGGAGATGTGAAAAAATCCTGGAATTTTTTTTCTTGTCCATGTACTCCCTGTATTGTAATCAATCACATCACACATACAGAAACTGAAAAAAATTGTTAACAAATTTCTTAAAAGTATGATTGGCTGGTTTTCTGTAAATTGTCTCACCCTTCATTTTAAAAAGACATGACATATTCAGTTCTGCGCATCTAGGTGTACTATACCAGTGATAAGTGTAATACACAGCAAGGAAATAATAAATAGGTGTCCATAATGATGAGAATTTAAACTGGAAAAAGCACATTTTGGAATTCCTAAAACTACTTAGTTCAGCCACTTTTACACCTAGAATCATAGCAAATCTTGTGGCGAGACTAATCAGTAATGTGACACATTTTCCGTATTTTTGTTCAATAATATCATATAACATTCCGGGGTAACTCATGTTTAAGAAAAAAAGTCTTCTTTGCTCAGAAATGTGCTGTAAGAATAATATGTGCTGCTCACCCACAAAGATCTTGTAAACTGTTTAAAGAGTTGGGCATTCTGACTACTGCTTCACAGTATATGAGTTTCTTCTCTCATGAAGTTTGTTGTAAGTAATTCAATACAGTTCAAAAGGAACATTGATATACATAATTACAATACTTGAATGAAAAAGACATTTATTACTTTATGTTATCTTTAGCACAAAAAGAGACACATAGTGCTGCAACAAAAATTTTTAATTACTTGCCCAGTAATATAAAATGTCTGACAGTAAAACTAAATTTGAAAACAAACTTAAAAAGTTTCTCCTTCACATCTGCTTCTATACAATAGGAGAACTTCGTTTTCTTATGTGTGAAAGGTAGTGGATAGAAATTAAAAATACTAACTAAAACCTGTATTTTTTAAAAAAAACTTTATAAATATTCAGCATGTAATGTAAAATGTCTCATTCCACATCATTGCAAATTCTCATTCAAAATGATCCCAGTAACACAAAAGTAACTAACTAACTAAATCAAGCAATGAAAAATTTAGGATGGAATAATGAGAGTATTATGAAACGATAGTTTGCTACTCAGTATATTGTGTAGATGTTGAGCCACAGACAGGCACAGCAAAAAGACTACTGAACATGTAAGCTTTCAGTCAGAAGCCCTTCTTCTGAAATAGACATTATAAAAACTCATACAAATATAGTTCACACACACTTGACCATTGTCTCCAGCTGTCGAGGCAAGAGAGAGTGGCCATGCGTTTGTGTTGTGTTTGCCTGAATGTATGAGTGTGTGTGTGTGGGGGGGGGGGGGGTGTTTTTGTGTTTGAGTGTTTTGTCTATTTCAAGGGAAGACCTTCTGACCAAATTCTTAGATGTTTTCTTGTCTTTTTGTTGTCCCTGTCTGCGACATAACGTCTCTGCTATATAGTGAGGGCAGTCTATCCTTTTCATAATATGGTAACTAACTAATTGAATATCTCTCAGCAATGCTTCAATGACTAAACAGTTTTGAGGCTACCATTAATCCTTCCAAATGCATATTTGATGTCTTCCAGGTGACATTCATGGATCACCAGATTTACTTCCCTAGCTTAGCCTCCATTCAAGAGCTACTGACTGAAGCTCTTCCTGGTCTTCCCACTTATTGGATGGACCAAATTAATACTGCCTTCACTGCTGCCAAGAACAGCCTTGTCCATACTGCACTTGTGGCTCATGCTGCACTTGATGACCAGTTGGCACTGGTGGTTGATGCAGGCGACTATTCCTTAGGTACAGCTTTGCAACAACACCTCATGGCAGCCACTTGTTTTCTTTTCAAAGAAGCGTCTGCTTTGAAACACCATTAGAGTGCTCATGATGAGAAGCTGCTTGTCATCAATGAGCCAATCTGCTACTTCTGCCCGTTACTGGAGGCCAGGAACTTAATTGCATTTCCATACCACAGGTGCATCATGTGTACTTTGCAGCAGACAACAATCATTGCTCACCATGTCAGTTCCACCATCTGGGTAATATCTCTCAGTCCAGCATGTGAAAGACAATTTGAATCCTAGGTGTTCAACAAGCTTGCCAAATTCTTGGGCACTCATCATCACCATCCAGCCCACAATGATATGGTTAAGTGATGGCATAAACCTTTGATGGCAGCTCTAGTTTGCCACTACATAGCATGGACTACTGCACTCCAAGACCCCCCTCAAGGCTTCAGTGGCTGGTCTGATGTATGGTCTGTGGTAAGCTTTACTCTCAGCATGGCATCCCAGCTTCCTTCATTATTTCACATTTGCTCACTGCCATGCATGTAATGGTCAGGGATGAGGAGATTGTGCCTTGTCTCCAATGTCTATATAGTCCTGATAAGACTTTTAGATGAGGTCATCATACTGTGAAAATTTCCATAAATGGGAACACTCAGGCAGAGTCACTGGGCAATGTCAAGCTGATATACACATTCCCATCTGGGTAATACAGAATTATTCGATTCCACCCCTCTGCTTTGACCGATGACGTCTTCAGTATGGCGGAAATGGCTATTCTAAGCATCTCAAATATGGCGCTTATAATGTCACTACATACAGAATGCAACAAACACGAAAATACATGTAAATAAGACAATAACATCTCTGTACAATCAAACTAACGGGAAAGATGCTGGAAATTCTTGGCCTGGGGAGGGGGTTGGGTGGCGGGGGGGGGGGGGGGGGGGGGGGGGGAAGTGGTGGAGGAACATCTAAATACAGGGTGTTACAAAAAGGTATGGCCAAACTTTCAGGAAACATTCCTCACACACAAAGAAAGAAAATATGTTATGTGGACCTGTGTCCGGAAACACTTACTTTCCATGTTAGAGCTCATTTTATTACTTTTCTTCAAATCACATTAATAAAGGAATGGAAACACAAAGCAACAGAATGTAACAGCGTGACTTGAAACACTTTGTTACAGGAAATGTTCAAAATGCCCTCCGTTAGCGGGGAAACATGCATCCACCCTCCATCGCTTGGAATCCCTGATGTGCTGATGCAGCCCTGGAGAATGGCGTATTGTATCACAGCCATCCACAATACGAGCACGAAGAGTCTCTACATTTGGTACCGGGATTGCGTAGACAAGAGCATTCAAATGCCCCCATAAATAAACATCAAGAGGGTTGAGGTCAGCAGAGTGTGGAGGCCATGGAATTGGTCCGCCTCTACCAATCCATCGGTCACCGAATCTGTTGTTGGGAAGCGTATGAACAGTTCGACTGAAGTGTGCAGGAGCTCCATCGTGTGTGAACCACATGTTGTGTCTTACTTGTAAAGGCACATGTTCTAGCAGCACAGGTAGAGTATCCCGTATGAAATCATGATAACGTGCTCCATTGAGCGTAGGTGAAAGAAACTAAACTGAGCTCTAACATGGAAATTAAGCATTTCCTGACACATGTCCACATAACATCTTTTCTTTATTTGTGTCTGAGGAATGTTTCCTGAAAGTTTGGCTGTACCTTTCTGTAACACCCTGTATAATAGTAAACAAAAGACACACCATGATGGAAATAAAAAAATCTACGGGATTCGCACACTTCCCTTGATCTATATAGGTCAACCGCGGCTCACAATACCAATACTCCAACATCTACAGCAAAGACTGTGAAAAATGGAATCAGACATTTATGTTGACCACAACTGATGATACCAAAACACCAATTCCTTCATATAAAACTCCGAAAATTGGAATCGGTCATTTTCGCTGAGCTATATAGGTCAACCATAACTACTGATATGAAAAAATCAACACCTACACCTACAAAATACAAAAGAAAAACTAAAACATCTCCAAAATTCAAAAGTCAGACATCCCTATGTACATTAAAACACATTCAATAGCCAATAAATATACAAAACATTACAACTTGAGAGAGATAGGCAAAAAAAAAAAAAAATGCTTACCACCAACATATTTCTGTGCTGCAAAGTAGGTCGACCATCCCAAACACACACACACACACACACACACACACACACACACACACACACACACACACACACACACAGATGGTGCCATCGAACACAACATGACGACTCTACAAACACAACCAACTCATAAACTTACACACACACACACACACACACACACACACACACAGATGGTGCCATCGAACACAACATGACGACTCTACAAACACAACCAACTCATAAACTTCGTGCTGTAATGATGTCACATACCACAACACCCTTACGTCGTGGGTCAGAGCAGATGGATTGAATGGGATGCTGATGTTGTCCCCCATTCTGAGCCCATCTCTTTGCACTCCCCTCAGATGCCATTGCCACCACCTCCCCAGTTGGCACAACCACTGGTCCTATAAAACTCTGGGCATCAAGTGTGTTAACCAGGTCAATTTGCCTAAACATTCTGTTACTCCCCTGTTTAGGGTAGCAACTGCAACCAGCAACTTTGCAATTTGACCAGGCACAGTACTTTGATCTAGCCAAGTCATGCACTTATAGCAAAGGCCAAAAGGTAGCACTTGAAGTACAGTTAGTCAGGCTGTGAGCTTAAAGCATTGATGACATTGTAGCTGTGTCAGTAAGCAAATGTCCCACCATATGTAGAAATATAATACAGGACCGAAACAACAGAGGCTGCAAGTTTGGTGTCTAGGTTATATCAACAGAATTTTTTTCCCACTGTGTGCCCAGTTTGAGGGGGTCCAGCACATTTATGGAGCAGAGGTTTCAGATGGATCCCTACTGCTGCAACTTCACTTGATCGACCTGCATACAATGTATACTCACACATGCACAAGACAGAATGTGACCATTAATTGTGTGTCCTCCAACGGTTTAGTCATTTCAGTGGTCACTTGTATGATGGAATGCATTTTGATTACAATGGTCATCTAATTGATGGATTGTGTAGTGTAAAAGGTGGTTACTTATATGATGTGATATGCTGTGATGTTAGTTGTCACACAAGTGGCAGATCTTGTACTGAAACTAGTACTTGCTTGTGTGACAGGATGTGTCAGTGAGTGCAGTTCTCACCTGAGTGATTGACTATTTTAAGCGTTTTTCACAGGATGTGTCAGTGAGTGCAGTTCTTACCTGAGTTATGGACTATTTTAAGTGTTTTTCAGTGACTGCTCTTGCAACGAGCCCTTTACCGTGACTAAGTGGTCTCCCTGCAATGGGTGTTTTGTGATATTGTGATCATTTCTGTCAATAGTTTCGTTAATCAACACTGCTGTCAATAACTGTTTACTTAGTGAGCAATTATGTCTTTTATGTGTAAGAATGTGCCTATTGTACCTTTTATTTAAATTATCTCAGTATCATATATTTTCAGCCATCTGAAATTTCAGAAATCTGTACTGCTGCACTCTGTTTGGTAGGTAAGATCTAAACCAAACCTTCATTTCTACAGAAGTTGATCTTTATTTAAATAATCCATAAGTCAGTTTTTCATAATATTTACTATTATTTTTGAAAATGAAGACAACTGGGTTGTAGTTCTCTAAATTTTCCTTATCACATTTTTTTGTGGACGGGAAGAACTTTTGCTTTCTTTAGGTAATCAGGAAAGCAACCTAATGGGAATGACTTATTTATGATACATATTAGAGATGCTTTTTTGCAGCTAACACAGTCTCTTAGTAGACACACAGGAACATCATTTAGAAATGGGGACAATTTGTTCTTAAATTAATGCACAGTCTGGGTGATTTCCTCTCCCATTTCAGCAGCAGCAGCGTTATGTTAGGCTCATAGTTATTTGGTGCTGTATATTGTGTTTGGTAACTTTTATTGCCATTTGGTTGCTACATTACTAAATTAACTGTTGATAAAGGTATTCAGATCCTAAGGCTTATTTATTTAATCACCTTTATTTCTGATTTTTGTATTTGTCTGTTTTGGCTTTGTGCTACCAGTTTCTTGTTTTCCTATATTTGTTATTGCTTTGCTCTTATTGTTTAACGTCTGTATGACCTTACTAATTTGAAATCTGTTTGCATTTTGCAGCAGTTTCTTATATGTCCTTTTGTATTTGAGGAAAAACTGTAAGAAGACCCTCTAATTATCTTTGCTAGAGCTGAGGTATTTGAATGTTCTAAGCATTCTGTTATTCTTGTTACCCAGTTTTCTCTGCCAGATTCTCTACAGTATGTGCTATTTTAGGAAATTTCTCCTGAAATTTTAGTTAGAATATAATCACAAATTTGCTGAATTGTTCATTTACATGTGTTCCTGAATATACTTCTGACCATTTCTGGCTGGTGCAGCATATCTTTTTATACACTCCTGGAAATGGAAAAAAGAACACATTGACACCGGTGTATCAGACCCACCATACTTGCTCTGGACACTGCGAGAGGGCTGTACAAGCAATGATCACACGCACGGCACAGCGGACACACCAGGAACCGCGGTGTTGGCCGTCGAATGGCGCTAGCTGCGCAGCATTTGTGCACCACCGCCGTCAGTGTCAGCCAGTTTGCCGTGGCATACAGAGCTCCATCACAGTCTTTAACACTGGTAGCATGCCGCGACAGCGTGGACGTGAACCGTATGTGCAGTTGACGGACTTTGAGTGAGGGCGTATAGTGGGCATGCGGGAGGCCGGGTGGACGTAGGGCCGAATTGCTCAACACGTGGGACGTGAGGTCTCCACAGTACATCGATGTTGTCGCCAGTGGTCGGCGGAAGGTGCACGTGTCCGTCGACCTGGGACCGGACCGCAGCGACGCACGGATGCACGCCAAGACCGTAGGATCCTACGCAGTGCCGTAGGGGACCGCACCGCCACTTCCCAGCAAATTAGGGACACTGTTGCTCCTGGGGTATCGGCGAGGACCATTCGCAACCGTCTCCATGAAGCTGGGCTACGGCGGTCCCGCACACCGTTAGGCCGTCTTCCGCTCACGCCCCAACATCGTGCAGCCCGCCTCCAGTGGTGTCGCGACAGGCGAGAATGGAGGGACGAATGAAGATGTGTCGTCTTCAACGATGAGAGTCGCTTCTGCCTTGGTGCCAATGATGGTCGTATGCGTGTTTGGCGCCGTGCAGGTGAGCGCCACAATCAGGATTGCATACGACCAAGGCACACAGGGCCAACACCCGGCATCATGGTGTGGGGAGCGATCTCCTACACTGGCCGTACACCTCTGGTGATAGTCGAGGGGACACTGAATAGTGCACGGTACATCCAAACCGTCATCGAACCCATCGTTCTACCATTCCTAGACCGGCAAGGGAACTTGCTGTTCCAACAGGACAATGCACTTCCACGTGTATCCCGTGCCACCCAACGTGCTCTAGAAGGTATAAGTCAACTACCCTGGCCAGCAAGATCTCCGGATCTGTCCCCCATTGAGCATGTTTGGGACTGGATGAAGCGTTGTCTCACACGGGCTGCACGTCTAGCACGAACGCTGGTCCAACTGAGGCGCCAGGTGGAAATGGCATGGCAAGCCGTTCCACAGGACTACATCCAGCATCTCTACAATCGTCTCCATGGGAGAATAGCAGCCTGCATTGGTGCGAAAGGTGGATATACATTGTACTAGTGCCGACATTGTGCATGCTCTGTTGCCTGTGTCTATGTGCCTGTGGTTCTGTCAGTGTGATCATGTGATGTATCTTACCCCAGGAATGTGTCAATAAAGTTTCCCCTTCCTGGGACAATGAATTCACGGTGTTTTTATTTCAATTTCCAGGAGTGTATTTTGTCTAACATGCACACTTTTTGCTCCAGGTATGTCTACTGCTTTGGAGAGACAAGGTGCCTATCATTTTATGCCTAGGCTCTGGGGACAAAAAAAGAATTTACTCTCAATCATTAAACATCTTGTGAGGTACACAAAAAAGTAGTTACTTCCTTTTTCATGTGATGCAAAACAAGTTATAATTATTCTAAATTATCTGATTTGTGCTCAATAGTAATATTTCTCACAATAGCAATAGGCAAGGGTATAACATTCTTGTATTTTCTCAAGAATAAAACTCAAGATGAGATCGTTATTTCAACTACCTCTGATTACTATTATCTTCACCCATGTTCACATGTAGATGAATTTGCAGATCAGAGGGATCATTGCAAAGTGGACCAACGACAAGAACCTACACTTTTTATGAAGCCCTGTTGGAGAAAATTTTCGTTTAACTCCCTAAAACACAGTATTGCAGCTGTGGCCATTAGTCAATGACAGAGCTATGTGTTGCATTACATGTAAAACTCTGGTTTATGTAAGATTGGAATTTTTTCAACTAAGGTAAGTAATTTGCAGCCAACATTTTATCTACCACATAATGTAGACTCATAATGTTTCTAATGTTAGTAAATACACAGATGAATCTAAAAATCAAAATTATCAACATAATAAATAATAATAACAATGATTAAATCTTCATCTTTTAAAATGCATTATAAAGGGGTTGTTTGTGTTGTTGCCTCGGATGATGATTACATGAAAATTTTGTCAGGATTTGTAAGTGGTGGGTCCTTGAAGTATGGCAATACACGAACACCGAGAAGCAATTTTAAACAATTTTATTAACAAAGGTGTATTATAAATCATGCAGACTATGTGTACCCATTATCACTGTGTCTGATATCCCAGCAGCTGCTAATTACAGTCATATCGAAAGGGTCCATGTTGAGCTAAGAAAATAGACATATTCGCGCCCAAGGCTGTGCTAGTTAATACGGGGTGCTGCGGATGGCGGGCAGTGGCATACTCCCTGCCTCACACTCCAGCCAGATGCTGTGTGTACTGACCAAGCAAATTGTCAGCATTCCAGATAGGATCACTGGCGAGTGCGTGTTACTTACTGTATGGCTGTGTACAACCTGTGGATCCTTACATCACTCTCCCCAGATAAAAAATGCAACCATAGCTCGCTCAAGACAGCCTCCTGGGCATTATAAACTATTTCGGCATTTGTGGCATCAGAAGGCATTGCAACATGTATTTCATTTGCAGACACAGTAACATTAAGTACAGAGAAGTGTGCCGTCAGGATGACAACTTCATACATGACAAATGCGGTTGACAACAGACATATTAACAACAGTAATAGAAACACAACACAGACAATCAAGTTTGCATTAACATTACTGGATGAACCGAGGGACTTAATCTATTCCCAGCTTCTACGAAGTTTAACTCATTATTGGAAGAGATTACATTTTCATGGGTGTCCTTAATTAAATTATTGTCTTCAGAAAAACATGATAAGGAATGCTTTCCATGTGTTAATATGTATGAATCATTGTAATAAACAAATAACCTTCACATTAGTGTCAAATGTCCAGTTGCATGAAATGTAGTTGGCAATACACTAGGCATATCAAATAGTTAACAAGATAAATCACAATTCATTCAAGATTAATACACTATTATTCAATTTGAGTGTAAAGTGTAGCTCAGGTGTATAATAATTTTTACATGTAAATGTGACATCAAGGGTGGAGCTAAATGAGAAAACTGTACCTTCAGAACATCGTTTAAGAAATGGATGATAAAGATACATTAAATTTCTAGGGCAATCATTTCTTGGAGTATGATTCATAAACAATTCTTTCTCACAGCTGTACACTCTACTATCTAAGAATGCTGTCGATTCAGGGAAATTAACTTATGACTATGTTTACACATATGCAGATCATTTTCATTTAGGGACACAAAATAGCTTTGATCCTTGCTTATCAGTAGTAATGATTCAGTATGTACTTTACATGAGTACCTGTCTGTCTCCATTTCTCAGGGTAATTATAAATCTTATACATTTCAAAATTATGTTTTGATCTAGCAATGGGTGTAGAAAAAATAACAGTTAAGTCATCTTCAATCACTAAAGAGTGTGAGGTGTTTAACGTATTGTAAGCATATAAATTATAAGAGATAGCTGGGTAAATCATAGTACAGATTGCATCTGCCTTTGGCTCAATTGATAGTAGGATCTGTAAAAATTGTAGTGGATGTAGTAGTACACTGTTCAAACAATCATTTGAACTACTTTCTAAGGCTTTTCTTAAGTTAAGAGCATCAATTCTAGCATTTGATAAACTATCAGCAATCCTTAACAAAAGAATGTTTAGATCTAAGTGACTCTAAATGAATCTAATGAACATGGTTAATTAGTTCCAAATACTAGAGTTAACAATGCACTTAAAATAAATGAGTTTCTTGAGATAACCTGTGCAATAAAAGGTTTAGTTTCAATGTGTGCTTGTGCAGTAGCTTCAATATTTCACATTCACATAAGCACATGGCTAAAATTAACACTCCCACTGCACTCTCAGACACTACACACATCTACGCAAATTACAGGATTGCTCAGAACGTGGTGATGCCTTGGCCTTGAAGTCTGGATTGCAAGCTCGCTATTCTAGCTTCCTGGGTTTGAAAACAGCAGGTCGGCCTCTTGGTTGGTCCTCGTCATATTGTGATACTACAGGAAATCCACCCAGAAATGGCTTTACACAATTGACATGTATGACAATCAAATGAAATGGCAGTTGGAGCTTAAGATTGGCTGGTAACAACATCTCCAAGATAGGATATAGTCCTTTTCAAAACTTCTTAAACTTTTTGACTTGACTCTTCTTTAACACAATGTTGCTCAGATACACAA
This sequence comes from Schistocerca gregaria, assembly GCF_023897955.1. NCBI lineage: Eukaryota > Metazoa > Arthropoda > Insecta > Orthoptera > Acrididae > Schistocerca > Schistocerca gregaria. The sequence continues at coordinate 543,733,437 of NC_064931.1, forward strand.
GATCTCAAACTTGATACTTAGGCACTGCTACTTGGTGGTCGTGTTGTCTTTCTTCTGAAGAAAGCATTGATAATTTCACTGTTTTACTCCCCTCCATGCTTCCTTTAGCTTGCGTCCTAGATCCCTTATGTGTTCATTGCTGATTCCGATAGTTAATTGTGCAAAGTCCAAGGGTGAATGCATTCTTCTTCCATAGACGATCTCATATAGACTTGGACAGTTGAGCTGTGCATTTTGGCATTGTAACTACTTACCAAGTATGATAAACAGACATTCCAATTGTCATGTTTGATGCTCACATAATGGCCAATCATTTTAATAATTGTTCTGTAGACTCTCTTGATTTTGCCATTTCCTTCAAGGTGTACTTGAGCAGTCCTTAACTGAGTTATTTGCATGAGCTTACAAGTCTGTTTAACTAATTCACTCATAAAATTCGGTCCTTGATCACTAATTAAACTTAATGAGAATCCAAACTTAAGAATCCATTCTTTTACAAAAACTAAAGCTATAGTGTCTGTGCTCTGATCAGGTATTTGTATCATGAGAAGGTATCTAGAGAAATGATCCAACATTGTCAATATGTATTTGTTTCCATCTTTAGTCTTAGGCAATAGTCCTATGACATCTGGTCCTACTCATTCAAATCATTCATTTGTTTCTGGCAGTTCTTGCAATAGTGCTCTACTTTTTCCTACATTATTCCATCTGTTACTGGAATCACATTGTGAAACAAACTCGAAAACGTCAACTTTGTGGCTTGGCCACCAAAACATTTGAGCTACTTTAATGTTTGTTGCTTTTTTACCGCAATGTCCTGATAATAAAGAATTGTTTTGGTCTGTCATGATTTGCTCTTTCATGCTTTCTGGAATAACTAGACAATTTCCTATGCTTTCTGGAATAACTAGGCAATTTCCTTTACTAGTGATTTTGTACAATAATCCATCTATTTTGACATAATGTTGATCATTTTTCAATAATTTTCATTGTGGGTTTTCTTCTTGAGCTGCCTTTAAATCTTCTTCTCGACTTATTGCATTAGCATTCACATGTTGTTCAACAGGCCAGTGAATAACCTTAAATTGGTACTCACCCAGTCTTAATGTCCATCTTGTTAATCTGGAACTTGGATCCATTAAGCTCAATAATCATTTAAGTGTGGCATGATTTGTAATAACTGTAAATTCTCTTCCTGTTAAGAAACATCTGTTATGTGTTATACCAAAAACCAAAGCACAAAGATCGTTTTCAATAGTAGCATAATTACAAACTGCTATTTTTAATTGTTTGGAAGCAAATGAGATTAGACATTCATGACCATCAACTTCTTGAGACAAGATTGCACCTATGGCAAAATTGGATGCATCTGTTGAAAGAATAAAAGGTTTACTGAAATGTGGATAGGCAAACACTGGGGCTGTAGTTAAAGCAGTTTTAAGTTCTTCCATTGCCTTTTTGCACTCTGTTGACCATTTAAATGTGGCTCCTTTCTTCAGTAGCTGTTGCACTGGACGTGCTATATTCACATAACTAACTATAAATCATCTGTAGAAATTTGACAATCCCAAGAATGATTGTAGTTCTTTCAAATTTTGTGGTTCAGGAAAATTCTTTGCATCTTCAATTTATTTTGGATCAGGTTGAATGCCTTCACTGGTTACAAGACGACCAAGATAGTTAACTTTACTTTGTGCAAAATGACATTTATCTATTGATAAAGACAGGTTTGTGCTTTTTATACACTCAGAAACAGCTTGTAGTCTCTCAATATGGTGTTTCATGTTTTCACAGAAATATATTACATCATCATGGTAAACAAATGCTTGTATTGGGGTGAGTCCTTGTAAAACTGAATCCATCAGGCGTTGGAATGTAGCTGGAGTGTTACGAAGTCCAAACAGCATATGAAGGCAGTTGTATACTTCTGTTGCTGTTACAAATGAAGTTTTTGCTTGATCATTAGGATGCACTGTCAACTGGTGGTAACCACTTGTTAAATCACATACGGAAAAAATTCGACACCTGCCCAAGTAATCCAAGGTTTCCACTAAATTTGGTAAGGGGTAAATGTTGGGTATGGTAACAACATTCAAAGATCTGTAATTAACTCAAAAACAAAACTGTGATTCTCCAGAAATTGATTTCTTCTTTACAATTACAACAGGCGAACACCACACTGGGTCTAAAGGATGTCTTGGTTTTTATAATTCCGGCTTCTAACTGTTCTTTAACCATGTCTTCTACCAACTCTCTTTGACTAAATGGTATTCGGTAAGGTTTCTGTGTGACTGGGGCTGCATTGCCTGTATGAGTACGGTGCTGAACTAAATGGGTGACAGGTAAATTTGCGCATACTCAGAATAAATCTGCATTCTCCAGCACAACAGGTGCTAAAATCTTTTGTTCATCAGCTGTCAAATGTTCTATCTTCTTCCAAATCTTGCCCTTCAGTTCATTATTAGCTACATCTCGTCATTGTAATTTTGCGGTGCTGTTACAAAAATCTGTTTTTATAACTGCAGCATTTGTTACCTCATCTGCAATCTGTATTACGTCACTGTTACTTACATTCGACGCTTCAGCCACTTTTGTTCCTTGTGGCAAAACAACATCCTCATTGCTCATATTCGGTATTGTAACTGGGACTTTTGCGACATTCTGTCTCACCATAGTAGCACCACTTACGTATTTAGCAACATAACAATGCATTGTATCTAGTAACTCACTTTTCTTGGGTCACTCAATTAATAACAAACTTCCTTCCTTGCATCGGCGAGACTTAACTTCAACATTTATTGTCTTTCTTGCTCCCTTGGGAATTTGCTGAGGCTGATCAATTTGAACATAAACTCCGATGGTTTGAACTGATGCATTGTGTGGGCAGTCCACTCCTATGATATCAGTATTGCTGCTCCTTTGAGTTCGATCTGAAGAACAAATTCCTAGGTTGTAGTTGCTACGGCCTACTGTGATCATTCTTTGTGTGACAAATATCTCTGCCTCATTAGTGGGCAAGAAATCAAATCCAAGTACACCGTCGTAACGCATTCAATTATTTGAAACTACTTGCACCCTTGCTGTGTATTTATCTTTATCTTTATTTTCATTTTCATCTTTGTGTTGGCCAAGAATTAATTCTACATCAACTTTTCCATAGTTACATGGCTTTCCTCCATTTGACCTTCACACTTTTAATAGTGGCTGTTGCAATTTATCCCATCCCATTTATCTTTTCAAGACCACATCAATGAGGTCTGTGCTCCAGTGTCAATAAGTAGTTTGACATTTCTCCCAAGGTATACAACACCTATCACAAAGTCATTTTCGGTCTGATTTTCACTGTAACTACCAGGAATCACTGATTATGGCAAGGGGCAGACAAAGTGGTGGCCTGTACGTCCATATACTCATTTAAAGATCTGGCAGATTGTCTGTTGTTTGCATTACCCTCATTCTTGTTGCAACAATCTCTCGAAACATGACCCTGCATCCCGCAATGATAGCAGATTTGATTCCCTTCACAATCCTTATGCTTGTGACCCAGATTATTGCATCTGTAACAGTGTACTGTTGTGTTGAAATCTCTGCATTCTTCTTTCTGCATCTCGTTTGGGCATCTTAGTGCTTCAACGAAAACAACAGCTGATTCTACTACTTCCTGAAACATTCTACATCCTGCCAATGTAACAGCTTTGCTTACATCCTCTCCATGCAACCCATGAGTGAATGTGTCCAAGGCTCCCTGGTTGGCTTCGAACAACTGAATGCGATCTTTATTTTCATCTTCTACTAACTCGTACATTTGAGAATTGATATTTTGAATTCTGTCAGCAAACTGCTTGATAGATTCATCTGGTCACATTCGCATACTGCAAATCTGCTCTCTGTAAAATTTGATTGCGTTTTATGTTTAAATCTCTGAACAACAATCGTTGTAAAGTCATTGTAATCTTCTGTTTTTATGCAAGTAGGCTCCACGATAATGACATCTAGTGCTGCTCCCTGAATTCTTAATTTGGCAACCACTAGCTTATCGGAATCTGTCCCCGATCCTAACAGGGTGGCACCTTCAAGTTTACGAAAAAGCAGTTTCACATCATCTTCAGGTTTCCCACTAAACTCTGGTACTGATGGCAATAATGAAAAATTCTTTATTGTAGTTGTACCTGTACTGAATGAACTATCATTTACCAAGTCTTTTGGGATGTTACTCTCATCTATTTCTGCTTTTAACTGTTGAATCTCTTATTGCAGTTCATTAATAACAGTTGGTAGATATGACTGGATAGCGACCTTTTGTCTAATGTAACACCAAGAGTCACTCAAATGTGAAATAAAAATCCATCACTGCCTTTTTTATTCTAGGCAGACTGGAGTAGGCCAACCTGAATTCCAGCGTTGGATGTCCCTGAGTAGTCAAAAGATGTTCAGGCTGCTGGTGTTTGAAGTTCATGTTGTGCTTCAGAACTGTAGATTTTCAATAATAATCCCCATGCTTCACCACAACTGTAAGGGGGTTGTGTATTGTTGCCCCAGATGGTGATTACATGAATATTTTGTCAGGATTTGTAAGCTGTGGGTCTTTGAGGTGCGGCGGCAATACGCAAACACCGAGAAGTAAGATTAAACAGTCTTATTAACAAGGGTAGATTATAAAACACACACACCCTGCATAACCATCATCACTGTGTCTGATATCCTAACAGCGGTTAATTACGGCCGTATTCAAAGGGTCCATGTTGACCTAAGAAAAGAAACATCTTCGCACCTGAGGACGCGCCAGTTAATACTGTGGACTGCAGCCAGTAGTGTACTCACTGCCTTGCATTCCAGCCAGACGCTGACCAAGCAAATTGTCAGCATTCCAGATAGGCTAGCTGGCCAGCGCGTGTTACATATTGTACGGCTGTGTACAACCTGTAGACCTTTACAGCATCAACTAAATTCTAATGGGCCCCTTTAAAAAGGTTTTGAGGAGACATCACTTTGTATTGTGTTATCGTATTCTGTTGCTAACCATTTATTGTATTTTTTGTTGTAAGTATTCAAAATTCTCTGGTTGGAAGTCAGGTGCAATCAGTGCTGATTTGGTGTCCTTTACAGATGAACCTCACATTGCAGCAGCAAGTAAAATCAGAGCATATAACTCCTGCTTTCTTGACTAAATTGTTCCTGTACCAAGCTGTAGGGTTTTGGGTAATCTTCTAGGGTAGAGAGCTAGTACAGATTGTGTCTTTCTGGGATTTTTCTCCAGTTTCAGCCTATTGTCATAGAAAACTGTATTTCTGATCTATTTTTAACAGCAGTTATCATTATAGCACCCTTATCTACATGATGATAGTTTGTGTGAATGTGTATTAGGGATACTGTGTTGTAATCTAATAGTAGGCACAAGGTTCTCACCCAAATCTGTTTTTGTGTTACGGTAAAAACCTATGCTCAGTATAGTATGGAGTTGGTGGACTTAGTCAATATTCATTCAGCTGAAGGGGTAGTGGAGAGCAGAGGCATGTAAACCACAATCTCAAGATCCCTAAAATGAAATTCTGCTGCAGTTGTGAATTCCAGCTGCAGAACAGAGGTGGCCACTCAGGTTGTAGCATAAGTCACAAAGCAAAAAGGGGTGACTACTTGTGGGGAAGCAAGATGCATTAGGCAAGATATGGCTTTTGTGAGCACTCAAATTATGAATTAGCAGAGAAACAGGAAGGCAGAGTGAAGCAATTAGAATTCCTGGATCAGAAAAGGAAACAATGAGAACCACGGTAGGCAAGAATCATTAGGTGACACGGTAGGCTTACTTTTAGACTGAGTGATGAATTAGTCATTAGAGCAAAAAAATAATTATACAAGAACAGCTGACCGTGCACAGGAGCAGGTCTCAATAGAGATCAATAGAGATAGATACTTAGGCAGAGTCTAAGCAAGATCAAGTCCCACAATGTGTGAATGAGGAAATCAAGACTGCTGTTAGTAATCTGATGATAAAGTTCCCGTTGAAAGTGGGCTAAATAATGAATTACATGAGATCAGGGAACAAACAGAATCAATTTTTTCTCAGTGGAGATGTAAAATAGTTGAAACAGTCAGTATTGGCAGAGCTGTCATTTGTACTCACATAATTGGTGTGAAAAGGTGTCTAATTTGATTATGGACACAAGACAGGAATTAACAGTCACTGAATGTGGAATGGTAGTTGGAATTAGGTGTATGAGACATTCAATTTCAGATATCATTAGAGAATTCAATATTCTGAGATCCACAATATTAAGAGTGTGCTGAGAATATAAAATTTCAGGCATTACCTCTCACCTCGGAAAATACAGTTGCCGACAATCTTCACTTAATGACTGAGAACAGCACAATTTGTGCAGAGATGCAAATAGACAATTATGTCATATGAAATAATCACAGAAATCAATGTGGGATATACAATTATATCTGTGGGGACAGTGCTGTGAAATTTGGCATTAATGGACTGTGGCAGCCGACTACCAATATGAGTGCCTATGCTAACAGCACAACATTGCCTGCAGCACCTCTCTTGGGCTTTTGAACATATTAGCTGTACTCTAGACGACCAGAAAACTGAAGCCTGGTTATATGAGTCCCAATTTGAGGCAGTTACAGCTGACAGTAGGTTTCAGGTATGGCACATACCGCATGTAGTCATGGACTCAAATTGTGAACAAGACACTTTGCAAGGTGGTGGTGGTTCCATAATGGTGTTTACTGTGTTCACATGGAATGGACTGCGTTCTCTAGTCCAACTGAACCAACAAGTGACAGGAAATGGTTGTGATCAGCTACTTGTAGACCATTTGCAGTCAATCATGAACTTCATGTCCCTAAACAATAGTAGACTTTTTTTGGATGACAGTACCCCATGTCACTGAGTCACAATTATTTGCAGTTGGTTTGAAGAACATTCAGAACAATTTGAGTGAATAATCTGACCACCAAGAGTGTCTGACATGAATCCTATCAAGCATTTGTGGTACATAATCAAGAGACCAATTCATGTACAAGGTCCTGCACTGGCAACACTTTTGCATTTGTGATTGGTTATAGAGTTAGTACCTCTCAATATTTCTGCAGAGGACTTACTATGACATGTCATGTTGAGATGGTGCACTACTCCTTGCGGTCAGTCAGCCACTTCCATCTGCTATATTGTTTTAGCTCTGTCTACCACTTTCTTCCTGTGTTGTCCATTTTTTACTGCTGGCAGCATGCTTCGTCCCATGCTTCAGTGTAGGTAGACCCATATTTTTCCAAGCTTGTTACCTTTGTTTTAGGTTCTGTTTTATCTTACTGTTCTGAGTCTTTTCTTGACACCCGTCTCAATCTGTTACTGAGCGGGCACTGAAGACCTTGCTGTGGTGCACCCATACAACCCTCTCCATCCATTATCCAAGCAAAAGCGGGTTCAACACAATATTAGAAGGTATCACATGACTTTTGATTTCTCAGCGTATGAGGATTTTCAAAAGGCATTTCTTGCATAATCAGGGTTCAGTGGTGTACAGGTAATACTATGGAAGAAAGTTCTTATTCAGAGCCTATACTTTTCAAATTGGAAGCTTGTGCCAAAATTTTGAAAAGTAACTTAATATGGCATGATACTATGATTGAGGATGTTCCAGTAACTATTGTTCTAGACGCAGGAGCATTTGTCACTGTCATTTCAAGAAGCTCTTTCAGTAAATTGTCCACAAAAACCAAGTTTCATGGCACTTCTGTTCAGAACTGCAAGATTATTGAAGGCACTTGCATGTGATCCAGAAATGTTAGAATGATGGAGATGTCAGTAAAACTAGAAAATGTAGCAATACTATGCACCCTTCTAGTAGCTGAAGACTTGATTGTTGACTGTGTTCTGAGCCTTTATTTTATCTGTGAGGACACAACATTGACTTCTCTACTGGTAAGATTTTCTTCCTCACTGGCAGTGAAAGAGCTAAAGTGGAGCTGCTGTGGAAAAATGGTAGCCACTGAATGTAGTGTCTAAGCTTTCAGATCAAATTCTATTGTTGAGGAACAACAGAGGATAAGAGCATTTGTAATCCTGTTGAACAAAGAAGTTGAAGTCACATTACATGTATAACAGCAAGGAAAGACAGCAGTAGCATGGAATCAGTGTGGGGATACAAATGAAGAAAAACCTGGAATAATGCAAGGAAACACATATGACCTTCTACAACAGTTTCTATCTTACAACATGATCTCAGTGGAAATCACTAGATAATGAAATGGGAAGTATGCTTCGAGAAGATAAGTGGTTCATAAGGACATATTCGCATGACGAGCTAATGCTACAGACTGACTACATGAAACTATTTGAAGAGATAGTGAATCATCTGTCTCATTTGTCAACACACTACACAACAGCAGAGCTAATGTTTCACATGAGGGAAAAGAAGGAATGGATGGACCAGATCGCACAGGTTGCCACGTCAGAGATTAGTTGGAGAAAAGGTTCAGGAAACTTTGAACTGTTTGAGAGACAAAGCATTCAGAAGAAAGCACAACTGTGACAAGAAAGTGGTAAAAATAGTAAGGTATCTAGTGGTTAAGGAAATATTATTAAGAAGCCACCCACCTTTTGAACAAAAGTAACAAAATGTAGCAGCCACTGTATATGGAACATTTTTTCCATTCTAAGAATTTCAAATCCTGGTGCATATTTATTAGTCATCATTAATTAAAGGATTTTACCCTCTTCAAGATTTATGGAAATGTTATTTGTAGTGGAATTAGTGTGCATCATTGTAGGAACACATTATCAATTGGAATGTCTGAGCAGAATATTGCATTAGTGTAATGCATAAAATAAGATTTTTTTTATTTTACATGACATTTTTAATTTAGGCTTAAGGTATATATTTGGTTTTGTGACTATATGACATGGGTTTATGTATTGTTGTCTGTAGCAGGTAAGTATTACCCTGTGAAATATGCAGATGCTCATGAATAATTCTTGAATTATATTTAGTCATGTCCTGAGAATACATACAGTCATTTTTCATAGTAATAAGGTCTGTTTAAAAATGTTGAATACTATTACAACATAGTGTAAGACAAATTTCTCTGTCTATATAGAGTGAATTGCCTGGCATAGTGTTCATAAAACCACCTTCAAGGTATTTCTTTAGTGTTTCACTATCAAACAGCAGTCAGGAAAAATGAACATTTGAGTCTTTCCATACAGTCTCTGTTCCCTCTTATTTTACTGTGATGATTATTTCTCCCTATATAGGTGGGTGCCAACAAAATATTTTCACACTCTGAGGAGAAAGTTGGTGATTGAAAATCCATGAGAACCTCCTATTGTGACAAAAAATGCCTTAATTTTAATGACTGCCTTTCTAACTCATGTATCATATAGCATGGCACTCTATCCCCTATTTTGTGATAATCCAAAATGAGTTCCCCTTCTTTGAACTTTTTCGATGTCCTCCATCAGTTGGATCTGCTGTAGAACCCTCATCGCTGCTGCTCCAGTACTCAAGGAGTGACTGGAAGTTTGTAGTGTAAGCAGTCTCTGTAGTTCATCTGTTGCATATTTTAAGTGTTCTGCCAATAAATTACAGTCTTTGGTTTACTTTCCCCACAACATTATCTATGTGATCATTCCAATTTATATTATGTGTAGTTGTAATCACTAAGTACATAGTTGAATTGACAACCTTTAGATTTGTGTGATTTATCCTGTAAACAAAGTATAGCTGAATCTGTTTAGTACTCATGTGGATGATTTCATACTTTTCGCTATTTAGAGTCGGTTGGCACTCTTTGCACCATACAGAAATCATGTTGAAACCATTTTGCATTTTGTTTTGATCAACTGATAAATATACAAGGCATTAAATGGCAGCATAACCTGCAAAAAATCTAAGAGGGCTTCTCAGATCATCTCCTAAATCGTCTATGGAGATCAGAAAGAGCAGAGGGCATACAACATTTCTTTGGGAATGTTACATATTAATTCTATTGTACTTGATGACTTTCCTTTGATTACAGTCAACTGTGACCTTACTGAAAGGAAATCATGAATCCATTAACACAACTAGACAATTCAACATAGGCAAGCAATTTGATTAGGACTCACTTGTGAGAAATGATGTCAAAAGCCTTATGAAAATATAAAAATATAAACCAGATTAATGAATGTAACAAGTGGATCTAATGTGAAGCATGTTTCAATGATGACAGTAATTATAATTTCTAAGTATTTCCCAGCAATTTGTTGTCATGTCGTAGAATCAGGTGTACTGCCGGTGGTCTGCTTCTTCCCAGCACCACATTTCAATGTCATAACTCAGCATCTTCATCAGGTGTTCCCTGAGACTGGTTGACGAGCTGACTTAGTCCCATAATTATGCCTGGGTGGAGTGTGGTGCTCCCTATGTCGTCCGTACCCACTGTGGACATTTCTGGCGGTGGTATCAGTCTCTAGGCACTCATTTTCGGTCTGTGCCCATTGCGGCTTTCTCTCCAAGGAGCTTGCTGCCACTTGGTATCATGTATGCCATTCTGTTCTGTTACTTATGCCATTGGACATCTGTAGTTCATTACTGTAGGAGGGAACTTTCTTCCGTTGTTTCTGTAGTAGTTCCAGAGCAGGATTCCACGCAGTACTAAGCTGATATCCTGTTTCCCGGTTGATCGAGTTCTCCACCATCTTGATTTCAATCAATTCATTAATGACACTAGCCCAGAAGTGGGGGTTCTGAGCCAGGATCCTGGTTGTGTCATAATCCATGGTGTGCTTGAGGTCTAGGCAATGTTCTGCTATTGCAGATGTAGTTACCTGTCATAGCCTGGTGTGTCTCTGGTGTTCTTTACATATTATTTCAATTGTTCTGGTAGTCTGTCCTATGTAACACATCCCACTTTCACAGGGTGTATGGTAGACACCAGCTTTCCTTAACCCCAAATCATCCTTGACAGGGTCCTCTTGACGAGAGGATGGCGCTCAAGAGTTTGCAGGAAGATAATGTCTTCATGGTGCCTATATCTGCCAAGGTCAGCAGAATCTCGATGAAACTAAATATCAAGAGTGTGTTCTGCCCACCTGGCAAGATAAGGACGCTCCTTGGAACTGTCAAGAACGATTTGGGGTTAAGGAAAACCGGTGTCTACCATACACCCTGTGAATGTGGGATATCTTACATCGGTCAGACTACCAGAACAGTTTAACTAAGATGTAAAGAACAACAGAGACACACGAGGCTACGACAAGTAACTAAATATGCAATAGCAGAACACTGCCTGGAACTTGAGCACACCACGGATTATGAGAAAACCAGGATCCTGGCTCAGACCTCCAACTTCTGGGCTAGTGGCATTAATGAATTGATTTCAGTCAAGATGGCGGAGAACTTGATCAACTGGGAAGCAGGATATTACCTTAGTACTGCGCGGAATCCTTCTTTGAAACTACTACAGAAACATTGGAAGAATGTTCCCTCCTACAGAACTGGACTACAGACATCCAAGGGCATAATTAACAGAACAGAACAGCATACATGATACCAGGCGGCAGCAATCTCCTTGGAGAGAAACACGTGTGGTCGCAGACAGCATAAAGAACTTCAACAGAGGCTTGATGGTGATAGGATCATGCCTATTGGGTGCGGACCAAATAGGGAACGCCTCGGGATGTCCGCTACTTCAGAAGAGATTCACACTGGATGCGGACCGAAGATGGAGCACCTAGAGACTGATACCACCACCAGAAATGGCCACAGTGGGCGCGGGTGGCATAGGGAGTGCCACACACCACCCAGGCATAAATATGGGACAAGGTCAGCTCGTCAACCAGTCTCAGGGAACACCTGATGAAGACGCTGAGTTACAACATCGAAATAACGTGTTAGGAAGATGCATTCCACCAGCAATACACCCGATTCTACGAGATGACATGATAATCATTCATTTAGAAGTTGGTCTAGCTTGTGACTAAAGCTGCACCAACATTCGTAGAGGTGGGATATGTTGTTGAATTTGGTGGGATGTCTTCTACACTCTTAAGTTTCATCCTTCTTCAGAGATGCATGCTTCATTTCTGAATATTGACATTTTGTGTTTGGCATAATATATTTTTCATTGTCTAAGATTAAGCTACTTGCTCCACATAGCAGGTTTATTAAATGAATTCATGAAAATATGAGGTGGTGCTTTTCAATTACTGTAGTTGTCATGATTTATGGAACTTTTATGAGAGGGGTTTATATAAATATGTGGAACAATATACATCAAGAGAAAATGTTGATTTTTTGACAATAAAATGGGCATAGAATCATGAACATATGTGAGTACAGTGTTTTGAAGAAGGGAACACATTCAGTGCACACAAAGTGTATCAAATGACAGATGATCACCCATGAATGTGGTATGACAATTGGCCCATAAAGTCTGTAGCGTTACCACTGAAACTAAGCTAATGTGTATAAGGATCCTGTTTTATTTGAAGGATTTGTGAAATGTACCACAGACATTCTGTGACTGTACTGTATTGGCATTAACCAGTTTGCCAGTGAAACTAGGGTTTCAAGTGATGGTCTAATGATAGTCTAAGAAACATTTATGTTTGTATAATAATTAACCTTGTAATTAAACTTCTTCCAAATACACAAATTCAGCACACTTGATAATTTAAAATTATTGGTCAATATGGTGTCAGGTGAAACCTCCTCATGTAAAGATGTCTCAGTTACTATAAAATGTGATAGTGATGAGTGTAAGGTTTGTTTAAAAAAAATTATGCAATTTACCCTGTGTATCGAGCGCAAGTCATGGTACCACAATAAATGTGTAAAAGTGAATCTAAAGTATATAATAGTTGATCATGACTAGATATGCCATCAGTGCTCTTGGAGTGTCTTGAGAAACCAAATATTTAGCACACTAAAATCAAAAGAAACAATAATAATGGTTCTTACATGCAATTTAGTGATTATAACCATGTAATACTATGAACTCCACAAGAAATATCAAGTACTGGAAATAAAATACCAAGGATTGTAGTAAAATCATCAAGTAGCACAAGATGTTGCAATGTTATGAGTAACCTAAAAAGTAAAAATTCAGCAGGCATAGATGAAGTACCTGTGTGCTTACTGAAGGACTGCATAGACAACATTAAAGACCCTTTAGTGAACACCATCAATGAATTCTTCTCCACAAGTAGCTTCCCAGACATACTAAAACATGCAAAAATCCTACCTATACATAAGATAGGTGACCCAGAAATTATAGAAAATTGCAGACAAATCTCGTTACACTCATCCTTTTCAAAAGTCATAGAGACCATTGTGAAAAACAGGTGCATGGGCACTGTACAAATTTCAATCTTCTGAGTAAAGAGCAATTGGGCTTCTGGGCTGGCAAAAGCACAAATTCAGCTGTTGCTCATTTCTAAAATGTTGTCCTTATAGCAATAGACAAAGAAGACCACATAACAGTGATCTTATTTGATATGACCAAAGCTTTTGACACAGTAGACCACACAATTTTGCTAAACAAACTAAATGCACTTGGTTTATGAGGAGTAACAAACATGTGGTTTCATTGATACCTGCAAACATCCAACCGGTGGAGGTCACTCAAACTAACTCCAGTCATACCTTTTCATACCTTCCAGACCCAGAATACATCATTATAGGAATTCCCCAAGGAAGCGTGTGGGCCCAATCCTCTTTTTAATATACATCAATGATTTTCCGCAAACTGTCAAACATGGTGAATCAGTACTGTTTGCTGATGACGGACAGTAACATCTTAATCAAAGCTGAGTCGCCAAGTGTACTCAACAGAAAAGCTCAGGAAACACTTAAGCATGTATGCCAGTGGATAGAGGCTAACAAATTGACCCTAAAGGTAAAAAAAAAGACCAACAGTTTATTTTACACTTAAACAGAAAAATGAACAGTACCACACTAGAAGTTTATGACGAGCACATAGAATGTGTACCAACAACAAAATTTTTAGGCATGCATGTCGACTCTCAACTAAATTGGACCGAGCACACTGTGGCACTGTCTGCCCCCAGTAGCTGAGTGGTCAGCATGACAGAATGTCAGTCCTAAGGGCACAGGTTCGATTCCCGGCTGGATCTGAGATTTTCTCCCCTGATTGTTGTGTTGTGCCAATCATCATCATTTCATCCCCATTGACGTGCAAGTCACTGAAGTGGTGTCAAATCAAAAGACTTGCACCCAGCAAACAGTCTACCACATGGGAGGCCCTAGTCACATGACTGCGGTACTTGGAAAATGAATAGCATCAGCATGCTAAGCACTTAGGATAATAAAGCAAATCTGTAGTAGCTCGAGCACTAGAACTGCATTTTTTGCGTATGTCCACTCTATAAATAGTTATGGCATATCCTTCTGGGGAGCAAATGAGCAGAACAGACAATATTTAAGTTGCAAAAAATGGGCTGTACAAATCATAACAAAAAGTAACAATAGATCCCATTGTACAGAATTATTCATATCTTTGGGTATATTGACAGTTTTTTGTGAATATCATTTTGCAGACAGTGACATAAAAAAAGCATTGACCAATTTCTGATAAACTGTTCCATACATGCACATGAAACAAGACACAGGCAACACTTTCACCTCTATAGGAAAAACAAATCAAAAATCAAAATAGCATGTTAAGCAATGGAATGAAATTATACAAAAATCTTCCATGAGAAATCGAAGACATAAGCGAAATAGTTACCTTCAGGAAATTGCTAAAAAAGTATCTCTTGGAAAAGTGATTTTATACTGTTAAGAATTACTTGGAATGATGTAAATATACAGCTATATGTAAAAATTATCAACTGTATTATTAACTGATTTAACAATGCATCTTTATGTTACAATATTCATGAATTCTGATTGTGATAATTATAATTTTCTTTACCTATTGTATATACTCATTTGAAAACATTCATACAAGCCTGATTGTCTATGGATGGATGGATAAATAAACAAAAACAAATTACTCTGCACAAATTATCATTGATAAACTAATGAAGTCCCTTAAAGTTATTCATATCAATAAAGTTTTGCTCTTTTATGTTCAACTATGTTGTATATTCACATGCCATCAGTGCTGACATGGCATAGTGTGGGTCAGATCACCATCATTCTACCATTCCTGGGATCAACCCTATTTCCTGTCCGTCCCACATCATCGATGAAATCAAGAAGGGCTTCACTGTCTCACACACTAAATTCATCACCACCTTCCCTTCAGTTTTCTTAGGGACATCATATTGATGTACTACATCTACATCTACATCTACATCTACATGACTACTGTGCAATTCACATTTAAGTGCCTGGCAGAGGGTTCATCGAACCACAATCATACTATCTCTCTACCATTCCACTCCCTAACAGCGCGCGGGAGAAACAAACACATAAACCTTTCTGTTCGAGCTCTGATTTCTCGTATTTTATTTTGATGATCATTCCTACCTATGTAGGTTGGGCTCAACAAAATATTTTCGCATTCGGAAGAGAAAGTTGGTGACTGAAATTTTGTAAAAAGATCTCGCCGCAACAAAAAACGTCTTTGCTGTAATGGCTTCCATCCCAATTGGCGTATCATATCTGCCACACTCTCTCCCCTATTACGTGATAATACAAAACAAGCTGCCATTTTTTACCCCCTTTCGATGTCCTCCGTCTATCCTACCTCGTAAGGATCCCACGCTGCGCAGCAATATTCTAACAGAGGACGAACGAGTGTAGTGTAAGCTGTCGCTTTAGTGGACTTGTTGCATCTTCTAAGTGTCCTGCCAATGAAACGCAACCTTTGGCTTGCCTTCCCCACAATATTATCTATGTGGTCTTTCCAACTGAAGTTGTTCGTAATTTTAACACCCAGGTACTTAGTTGAATTGGCAGACTTGAGAATTGTACTATTTATCGAGTAATCGAATTCCAACGGATTTCTTTTGGAACTCATCTGGATCACCTCACACTTTTCGTTATTTAGCATCAACTGCCACCTGCCACACCATACAGCAATCTTTTCTAAATCGCTTTGCAGCTGATACTGGTATTCAGATGACCTTACTAGACAGTAAATTACAGCATCATCTGCGAACAACCTAAGAAAACTGCTCAGATTGTCACCCAGGTCATTTATATAGATCAGGAACAGCAGAGGTTCCAGGATGCTTCCCTGGGGAACACCTGATATCACTTCAGTTTTACTTGATGATTTGCCGTCTATTACTACGAACTGTGACCTTCCTGACAGGAAATCACGAATCCAGTCGCACAACTGAAATGATACCCCATAGGCCTGCAGCTTGATTAGAAGTTGCTTGTGAGGACGGTGTCAAACGCTTTCCGGAAATCTAGAAATACGGAATCAACTTGAGTTCCCCTGTCGATAGTGGCCATTACTTCGTGCGAATAAAGAGCTAGCTGTGTTGCACAAGAGCGATGTTTTCTGAAACCATGCTGATTACGTATCAATAGATCCTTTCCTTCAAGGTGATTCATAATGTTTGAATACAGTATATGCTCCAAAACCCTACTGCAAACCGACGTCAATGATATAGGTCTGTAGTTAAATGGATTACTCCTACTACCCTTCTTAATCACTGGTGCGACCTGCGCAATTTTCCAATCTGTAGGTACAGATCTATTGGTGAGCGAGCAGTTGTATATGAGTGCTAAGTAGGGAGCTATTGTATCAGCGTAATCTGAAAGGAACCTAATCAAAATACAATCTGGACCAGAAGACTTGCCCGTATCAAGTGATTTGAGTTGCTTCGCAACCCCTAAGGTATCTACTCCTAAGAAACTCATGCTAGCAGGTGTTCGTGTTTCAAATTCTGGAATATTCCATTCGTCTTTCCTGGTGAAGGAATTTCGGAAAACTGTGTTCAATAACTCCACTTCAGCGGCACAGTCCTCGGTAACAGTATCATCGGCACTGCGCAGCGAAGGTATTGACTGCGTCTTGCCGCTTGTGTACTTTACATACAACCAGAATTTCTTCGAATTTTCTACCAAATTTCGAGACAATGTTTCGTTGTGGAACCTATTAAAGGCATCTCGCATTGAAGTCCGTGCCAAATTTCGCGCATCTGTAAATTTTAGCCAGTCTTCGGGATTTCGCGTTCTTCTGAACTTCGCATGCTTTTTCCGTTGCCTCTGCAACAGCGTTCGGACCTGTTTTGTGTACCGCGGGGGATCCGTTCCATCTCTTACCAATTTATGAGGTATGAATCTCTCAATTGCTGTTGCTACTATATCATTGAATTTGAGCCACATCTTGTCTACATTTGCATAGTCAGTTCGGAAGGAATGGAGATTGTCTATTAGGAAGGCTTCTACTGACACTTTATCTGTTTTTTAAATAAAATTATGTTGCGTTTGTTTCTGGTGTATTTGGAAGAAACGGTATTGAGCCTAGCTACAATGACCTTCTGATCACTAATCCCTGTGTCAATCATGATGCTCTCTATCAACTCTGGATTGTTTGTGGCTAAGAGGTCAAGTATGTTTTTGCAACTATTTACAATTCGCATGGGTTCGTGGACTGCTTGAAATAATTTTTGGAGAAAGCATTTAGGACAATCTCAGAAGATGTTTTCTGCCTACCACCAGTTTTGAACAAGTATTTTTGCCAACATATCGAGGGAAGGTTGAAGTCCCCATGAACTATAACCGTATGAGTGGGGTATTTATTTGTTACGAGACTCAAATTTTCTCTGAACTGTTCCGCAACAGTATCATTGGAGTCTGGGGGTCGGTAGAAGGAGCCAATTATTAACTTAGTTCAGTGGTTAAGTATAACCTCCACCCATACCAATTCACACAGAGTATCTACTTCTACTTCACTTCAAGATAAACCACTACTGACAGACACAAACGCTCCACCACCAATTCTGCCTAATCTATCTTTCCTGAACACCACCTGAGACTTTGTAAAAATTTCTGCAGAACTTATTTTAGGCTTTAGCCAGCTTTCTGTACCTATAACGATTTCAGCTTCTGTGCTTTCTATTAGCGCTTGAAGTTCAGGGACTTTCCCAGCACAACTACAACAATTTACAACTACAATTCCGACTGTTCCTTGATCCAAGCACGTCCCGTATTTGCCATGCACCCTTTGAGACTGCAGCCCACCCCGTAGTTTCCTGAGGCCTTCTATCCTAAATGTGATTAATATTGTTTCCATTTTCATTGAAATATTTGTGTGGTACCTAAACCTTGATTCAAGAAACACTTGCAAAATGTACATATTGAATAGCTTTATGGAACCTAGATTATAAGTATTTGGACATCAAAGCATAGTAGGGTAGGGATGGGGATGACCAAGTACTGGCTCTACTCTAGGAGCAGACAGGGACCTGGTGTGAAGAGGGTTTGGTAGTTAGGCACAGTTAGGATGTAGACAGATGATTGGGCTGGGGGGGTTGGAGGGGAGAAGTGTGCAAAAAAGAGAGAAGTAAAAACATGAGAAGGAAAATAAGATTTGTCTTCTTGTTATATTTATATAATTCTATCCTTACAGCTATTCTAATTATTGAAATAAAGACCCACTATTTTCATAGATAAACAGGAAAATACACTTGTGGTTAGAGTGCTAACATTCTGCTCACCTAGGGGGAGGGACAGTGTGGTACAACTTTTTATAGTTTGTTAATTATGCTCATACTGTGTGCCAGAGATAGAAGTTCATATCGCCTTCCTACACACGTACAAAGTGCTTAGAATTCTGAGACCTGATCCCATGCTTTCCTGCCATGGTTCTGGGGATAAAGGAATTTGCTGTTGATTGTTAATCAAGTTGTGAGACAGACAAAAAAACTGGTAATTGTAATATTACCTGGAAGGAGTTGTAATCATACTAAACTGTCCAGATTGTGGATGATACTAACATTATTAACAAAAGCACTAGACAAGGGAATCAGATTATTGCATTTCCTCATAAATAAAACTCAAGATAAAATCTTTATCTTGATGACTTCATTACCATTATCTTCACACATGTTCCAAGGTATATGCAGTTTGTGGATTGGAGGGATCACTGGACAGTGGGCCAACAACAAGTACTTGAAATTTGCATCAAGCCCTGTTTGGCAAAATTTTCATTTAGCTTCTTAGAATACAATAAAATGTTTACTGGCCATTAGCCAATGATAATGCTAAATCTTGGACAAGTTTTCTCTAGTTTTCTTTCTTTTCTTTGTTACACTGGCCACCTTTGTCACACAATCAGCAGCTATTTTATCTTCACTGACACATTGTCTGTCCACCAGTAGAAGTCCATTTTTATAGTGTCTACAGATAATTAGTCTGTTTATAGTTTTGAATATACTTATATTATGACATCCATCACACCAATCTGAAAGGCAGACATGCCAACAAATGCAGTTTTGGGAAGTGGTCCCAAATGCAACTACTGAGAGCTTTTTCTGGATTCTGTGTTTTGCCATGTAAACATTTTTGCAGGAATTTAGAATTTGAAAGACCTTCATATTTTGGCATTAGTTCTACCACAACAGTTTCTGGCTTGGGTTGTGCATGTGTAAGTTTTTGTCCTTTTGCTTCATGTCTATTGTACTGGCACAATTAAGTATGAATCCTAACTTATTTTCACTGCGACATTACAACTCAAAAAGTTTTAATATGATTTCCAACAATCCATATATGCAGTTTACCATAAAATTTGTGACTGGAATTAAGATTGTTAGCTTTTGACACTTTGTCATGCCAAATCATTGAAATACACCTAAACCAGTCACAACAACAGGTTTACAACATAACTGCATGCCAAAAGCACAAGTAAACTGAAGTAAACTACTTGTATTGACAGAAGGGTCAATTGCAGTAAATTTCCACTGACAGTAGAATGTTGGCACTGTTTTTCATCTCAGAGTAGCAACCTCTGTCCTCAATTATTTGTTAGATATGTTCCATTCTCTATCTCCCTCTACAGTTTTTACCCTCTACAGCTTCCTCTACCATGCAGAAATTATTCCCTGATATATTAACATATGTCCTATCATCCTGTCCCTTCTTGTTCCCAATGAGTCTTTTCTATATATCCTTTTCCTCACTAATTCTGCAGAGAACCTCATCATTTCTTTCCTTATCATTCTGCCTAATTTCCATTATTCATCTCTAGCTCTAAATCTCAAATGCTTCAGTTCTCTTCTGTTCTGGTTGTGCCATAGTCCATATTTCACTACCACACAATTCTGTGCTGCAAACATACATTCTGAGATATTTCCTCCTCAAATTAATGTTTATCATCGGTATTAGTAGGCTTCTTGTGGGCCCCTAAGCACTTAAAAAGCACTCACTGCATGTGCTTTAAAAAGGCATTTAAACACAAAATTGATGAAGTTACATGTTGTACATAAAGTCCATATTTGGAGAATCAGGAAGAATCACAGAATTTTATTAAATAAAACAGAAAATTTTCATTTTTTGAAACCTCATGATGTCCAGGCCCTTTAAATTTATTAACAAAAATGGTACTTATATTTTGACAACTGCCTTCATTTCCATGACAAATGTTTCCTCTCATACAGCATAGGCAAGGCAAACACATTTATTCAGATGCAGGCTCTTTACAGGGATACATCACCTTTCTCACTTCTGCCTTCACTGGACATAATTACAGCACCACCTCAGCTCAAAAACAGATTTCCTAGGCCATCACATCCAGTTCTGGCACTACTGATCCCTCCAAAAACTTGTTAGGAATACACTTGTTGTCTCCCTAAAATCATATCTTGATATGAGGTCCATTCTATTCGTCATTTTGTCCATGACATGTAGAATAGCTTGTCATGTCCCTGCTAATAAGTGCAACATCCTTTTCAGACCTCATGCTCCTTCCACACCTATTTGCCTACTCTATGGTTCCTAGCCCTGTGACCGTCTCCACTGTAAGACTTAACCTATGCACCCTCCTACCGTCACTTATACCAACACTGTATCTGGCAAAACATATTCTATGAAAGGGAGAACTATTTGTGAAATGACACATCTCCTGTACCATATGTTACATAAACACTCTTCAGCTTTTTTACATTAGTACGACTACCACCAAGTCAACAGTTTGGATGAATGTTCATAGGCACAGTGTGTATGCTGGAAACACACAATATCCTGTTGCAGAACTTGCTCTGCAACATGGCAGTCTTAACCTCAGTGCCTGCTTCATAACACATCTCATCTTGATCCTTGCCACAGAAATATGTTTCTCAGAGCTCCACAGGTGGGAACTGGCATTACAAGTCATTGCTTCTTCATTTTTGTTAATTTCTTTGGTTTCAGTATTCATTTCCTCAGTTTCTTTTAGTTTTGTCTACCTTTGTTTTCTGTCCCATCTATTCCCCCTCCAAGCTTGCCAACATTCCCTCTTCCCCCCTCCTGCCCCTTCCCCCCTCTTGCCTCTATCACTACCACATACTTACCTTTCTAAACTTATTAGCTTGTGCACAATGATCTGTCAGTCATACTTGTATTATATATTGCCAACTCTTCCACCTTTAAGCTCTCAAATTTTCAGATCACATGCAATGCAGTCCTCAACAATCCATCTTTCTATTGTATCCTATCCCTTGACTGGGGGTTCCTGTTCCCATCTCTCCCCATTTCCTAATTGTGACTAGTCCTATCCATTCACACATCTTCCTTCCTGTTCAACCCTTCTGCAAGCAAAAGGAGTAACTGCCTCTGAAAACCTGCAGATTCCTGTACATATATATATGTGAGGCCTCTTGCCACTGTGTGGTGAGTAGATTTTTTAACTATTGAATTACACTACATTTTCATGAATTAGTGATCTTCATTGACATTTTAAGTGATTTGCACTTGGAGTTCAACCAATGTTTTAGCCTGTGCATTACATAGGCTCATAAAGATTCTAATATTACTAAAGATGCAGATGAATTTGATAGTCAAAATTATCAGCATCATAAATAATAAAAAAATAATTAAATTTGGTTCTTCTGAAATGTATAAACTAATTTTTAATGGAGATAAATTTTTCGTTTACATTTGGTCACATTACAAATTCAGACCATTTTTGATGTAGAATACAACATTGTACACCTAAGGATTTTTTTTTAACCTGACTGCAATTCTTCACGTCCATCGCATTGTAGCTCAGCAACTCTTATAATCTTCAAATTATTCCTTCCTATCTCCCTTTTAAGTTACTTTAGTTTTGGTTGTAGCAGTGTTAAACACTCCTGGAAAGTATCAATTGATGTTCCGATATTACGCCTCCCCCTTTCAAATTGTCACCCCATTCTCCCGCAACCCTCAAAGACAAATGTGTGCGCACACACACTCACACACACACACCTAGTTCCAAGCAGGAAACTACTCTACATTGGGACATTGATTTACCATAAGAGGAACTCATATTTAGTGTATAAAATGGAGGGAAATGCAGGGAAAACAAATAGCAGAGGTGTTCTGTTGTCTTCCACAGTTCTCAAGGCCATCCTCAACATGTGATTCATTTTAGGCCAGACACTGATTTACCTGTTGGTTCATTGGAGGTATTCCCCCCTACCATCCATTTCTGGCAGCATTCCGCAATCTGCCACCTGGAGATGTGGCATCTAGGGGTTTCATGTTCTGCAAAGGAAAAAAGTATTTTGCTTGCCAGCTCGCAAAATCAAACTTATGTAACTAATGTTTTGTTTGTTTGTGGGTACTTGTCTGTTGTTCTGGTACACATTGAAATGCCTGTACAATAGTGCCACTGCACAAAAGTAGAGCGGCCAAAACAAAACAATGCATCAAATTTTAAAGGGAAATAGCATGCAGTAATTTATTTGTGCATTTGAAAGAGAACAACATTGCAACAATCCATCCTGAGCCAGTGGAAGTGTACAGTAGAATGCATAAAACACAGTGATTTGCTGGTACAAATGCTTCCAGTATTGTGAACAAGTATGAATGACAAATAAGAGTTACAGCTCATCTCTTTGTGGACAACTGGGAATCACTGGAGAATTCAAACCTTGGTGTATAGAGACCAGGTTTCCTTAATCAAGGCAGTAGCAGAAAAAGTAAAAATAAGTCATGGAACAATTTTCAAAATATTACACAAAACTGTGAATATGACAGCTTGCAGTCCACTGAGTTTTGCGACAGATCACACCCATTCAAAAATCTGCTGAACCAAGGCAGCAGCAGCTGCTGCAACTGTGTCAGGTCAATTCAGATGACTACTTTAGCAGCCATTTCTTCATGGGTAAGAGCTGGTTTAGGGATATCACCTTTGATTTGATTGGTAATCAAATGTCATCACTCATAAGTTCAAACCATGCTACTGCTTAAACTTTGAACAAAAATTATCTTCAATGGTGACTTAAAACTTCTGGCATAAGAGTCACCCTGTACTGCCAATGGCCTTCTCAAAAGTGGCAGAGGCGTGGCCAGAAGTTCAAGGCACTCTTTTGCCCATGGGGTGGGAAACTGGCCCAAAGAGGCCAAAGAATCAGCAATGATCAACAACATGACAATGCAGAAAGGAATGAAAACCATTGTGTTAAAGACACACAATGTGTGTCAACTGGATGTGTGGCTTGTAATTGAAAAAATTTCTTAATGATCTCACCAGTGACAAAAAGATTCCTAACTACTCCCTCATACAGATCTCTGGGCGGGGATTGCCAAGAGGAAGGTGACTGGAGAAAAAGACTGAATAACCAATGAAAGGATAATATGTGGCATGGAATATCAGAAGTTTTAACATGGTAGGGAAGCTAGAAAATGTAAAAAGGGAAATGGTAATGCTCAGTCAAGATATAGTGGGTGTTAATTAAGTGAAATGGAAAGAGAAAAAGTATTTCTGGTCAGACAAGCATAGGGTAATAACAAGAGAAGAATATTGTATAACAGAAATAGGATTTATTATGAATAGGAAGGTAGGACAGAGAGCAAGTTACTGTGAACATTCATGTTTCATCATGAGGCAAAATCTTCTTTCTTCATTCTTCAAGTAATTTCGGGTATAAGGAGAAAAACTCAAGCAGTGTCGTTATTGAAAAAGTATTGTCTTGTAATTATCAGTTAAGAGTTGTATAGTCCTGAGCGGACCATTGTTGTGTGAAAGAGTTGAAACATTCTTTAACTTTGTGTGGAGGACACATGGTGTTGACTATACAGCCATTTTTAAATAGTACATAAAATTCTGTACAGTTCTGGAGATATTGAGTTGTATGTTCTCTAGCAAATTCAGGAGATATTCAGTTGTATGTTCTGTAGCAAATGAGTCTCTCAGTGTTAAACAGCAGTTAGCTCTGTTTCAGAGGACATATTTCCAGTATGTATTGTGCACAATGATGATTTTCTGGTGCTCTTGTGTACTGACATAATAAATAATAACATTTTCAGATGTATCAGTTATTCTGTTTTCTTTTCCATTAATTGAGTTACATTCACAAGTAATATGTATCTTTTCCACTAAATTATTAAATTCATTTTTATATTTATTGCACATTGCAACTCCCAGTTTCCATGTCTCTGAACTTGTACTCATGTTTGTGCATGTGCAAAACACTCATTAGTGGTGCCTTCATCATATATGTACATAATATTTACATGTAACTAATAGTTTTATATGCCTCAGTCGCCACCCCATATCTTCCATTTAATGTCCTTTGTTGGTGAACTTGTGTGTAACTGGAAGCATGTTTGTGTTGTACTAGTCATTGTTTGTGAATGTTCATCTTCTTTCTTCACGCTCAGAGATTATCTTTCTTGATTCTTCATGTTATTTGAGAGACTGGTATTTTAATTCTGTAATCTGTAAAAGTGTGAGTTGTGTGATAAGGCTGCATTGTATTGTTTTGCCAGTGCCCATTTGAATTTTTTGAAGTGTGTTAGTTGGATAGTATTAATCCTGTATTTCACAGAAGTCTTTCTTCATGTAAGGTTTTCTTTCTTGATTCTTCACATTATTTGAGGGATTAAAAGTTACAGTGAGTGCTGTATAAAATGATTGTGTTCGAGTATATGTGGCTAGGTAGGAGAGTGCATCTATGGTTGAGTCCACATCAGTTCCTATGAGAGTGTTTGTTTTATAGAGTAGTTGACATGTTTCTTAATGAGACAAATTCTTCCTTCTTCATTCCTCATGGAATATTAGTGCTCATCAGCTTGTGTGCAGTGTCATTGTTGAAAAAATGTTGTACTGTAATTATCTGTAGAAACCTGTATGAGTCTGAGTGGATGATATGTGGTATAGGTTATTCTGC